>NC_056741.1:568662672-568750172 GCF_019279795.1 Protopterus annectens | reverse complement strand
AGAAATTATAATCATTTCCTTGATATTTAGTGAAACAAAGTGCTTGTCAGCCATATCGTGGATGAAGTCTGGCTGACCCATACATGGCTCAGGAAACCTGAATCCATTCAGTAGTAATATGGCATCCTAACTATTAATGAGTGCAAAAAGCAGAGAATTCAATCTAGGCGCATTGATTTGTTTTCATATTTCCCCAGAAATGCCTCCAGTTTTGTGATGTGGTATGTATTTATTTGTTTTCTAGTAATAAATTGCAAATGTTTGCTGTCTGTCCATCAGAACTATGCTCCTGCCTGCCTTGTGGTAGATTAAATGAGAGCTAAGTCTGATCGGGTATATTTGATGGCAGTGAAAGATTGAACAGTAGTCAAGCTGCAAGGATCAGGGCTTAACTATAGTTAATTGCATGGCATTCAGGTTGACACATGATTAACAAAAAACAAAATGTCTTAACACTTGCAAGGCTGTACATTTAAAATGACACTCTGAACGTCACAAAGGATACACACAAAAAATTTTTTTTGCACATAAGCAAGCCCCTACACTCCTTTTTCTTTATATATATCTGTTCCAAGGTTGCAAAAACCTGAAAATAAGTGACAAGGTGAGAAACAAAGGTAAGACTCTCTTTAACCTTCCCACTCTTCTTCAACTTACATAAACCACATACTTGAGTCAATATGTAACACAGTGAGTCCCAGTGCAGAGAAACAGCTACACAAAACCAGTGACCTTCAGTTTTTTTTTCTCAGTTTTATTTGCAAATAATGTTGTATAAATTCCATAGTATATTATATATGACATTTTCCATAACTATGTACAAGATATATATACATCAGCCTAACAACAATAACAATATTCAATTCATACAATAATTTTGTATATGTCTATCTACCTACCAGAGTATATCTATTCAGTACTGCATTGTGTCTATCAATGATAAAACTTTTTTTTCCATGGATTATTGACCAATGGGCTAGGATAGATTCTCAGTTCTTTGATTTTGGTTTGCATCAATTCTGTAGTCTTCAGAAGAGTGTAGTAGTCTTCCAGAGCCTGTGCTGTGTTTGGATTCCATGTTCTAGTTATACCTTGCCTTGAGATTGTGAATATCGTCTGTAATAAATACATGTTTGTTTTATTTAAGTGAGGACCTTCATTTACAAGATAAGCGCCTTGAATAAGATAAAAGTGACCTTCAGTTTTGATGTTCCAGGAATACCTCTCAGTTGTCCAGATTATCCATATTTTGTAGATTTTACCTCATGTTTTTGTCCTGTCCCTTATAAAACTTTTTATTTTATAGTAAATCACATTAAAGTCAATATTCCAGACATTGTAGTTTCATACTTCTTATTGTTCTGAAAAGGCATGTTGATGCAATCCCAGTGATAGGAATACATTATATCA
This sequence comes from Protopterus annectens, assembly GCF_019279795.1. Lineage (NCBI taxonomy): Eukaryota > Metazoa > Chordata > Ceratodontiformes > Protopteridae > Protopterus > Protopterus annectens. The sequence continues at coordinate 568,748,762 of NC_056741.1, read as the reverse complement.
TCAGGGTAATATTATACTTAACATAGTCTTGGTATTTCAATAGCAACATTTCAAAATTATCCTAACTATTAAAAGTCTTATTACAATTTATAGATCTTATTCTGATCACTTTGTTTTCAGTTTTATATAGTATTGCTGTTAAATTTAAAATTTCTTTGAACATAGGAACTGAGTTTGATTTCCAGTTTTTTGTAATAACCTTTCTAGCAACTGCCAAGAGAGCATGCAACTTACCTAGACCTGGCCAAGGCTTTTGATGCAATACCTTTCTCGGGCATTATAGGCAAGCTCAGTAATTTACAGCCCAAAACATTTAAACCATAACCCTTAAAAAACATATTTATCTCTTCCTAATATACATTTCATTTTTTACAATTGATAAGCATGTGAATCCAATTAGCTTTTACAGCTTTACTACATCTCCAACAAAATGAAGAAGTCATTTTACTAAACATAGAGTTTTACAGGGAGTAACAAACATTCCATGAATATATTTCCACATAAGAACTTTCCAGTATAAACTTGAAGAAGTTTGACTAACTGATTTAAATAGCAACATTATATTCTTACCATCTATTGAGTCACTCAATCCACTGCTATATAAAAAGTTCCAGAATTTTGCATTAAAGGTATTATTATTATTTATAATTAACTTATTATAACTTGGACAAGCTTCCTTTGTAGGTCAATCTATTTTTGATAATAGCATTTGTATATTCATATAATGGGTGAATAGTATTCTGTTCGTCTTCACTCATATTATCCACAATTCATTTCATATCTTACTGATGGATAATATTAACTTGTTAGCAGATTCATTCAACTTATATTCTTTCATTAAATACTCTGGGGACTTAGCCTTTCTTTTTTCAAAGCAATCAGACCATAACACTAATCTATTCCTTTATAGTAAATTATTTTTAACATTGTTCCAAGTTTTCTTAAATCTAGAGATGTGTGCAATGGGAAAGAACAAACATTTCCATTTTGATACCAACTGAGTTTTAAAAACATATTTCATAACTGTTTTACGAATTGAATTTGCATATGCAGAGTCCAAAGATTGAAATGAATTTCCCTCTAAGGTAATTTCTTTTAACCAAATGGAAGGATTATTACATATTTCTAATTTATCATATTAAAAAACACCTTACAAAACTTAGTAAAATCTGCTCCTGGATGGTTTTCCATTAACTAGTATAAGTTTAGTCTATCCAGACTATAATAGAATTAAAACCTGCAGCAACAGAATAAGATTCTACATCTGGGAAGCTAATACCACCATACTCCCATAATCTCATATGAATATGATTTCTATAAGCAATTCTCTGCTTTTTAGGCTACCATAAATCTTGTGTCAGGTATTAAAGTCATTGAATGAATATATATATATATATATATATATATATATATATATATATATATATATAAAATCTTAGGTAATATAATTATTTTAATATGTACTAATCTATCCTCAAAACTAACAAAAAATAAGAAAAAACACATTCATTCCATTTTTAATAAGAAGTGACACTTCGGTTACATTTTCAAAATGAATAATCTTACTCACATCCTGATAGATTTTTATTACTAAATATTTAAGTTTTTTTTCCTTCTGAATTATATTCATCTTAAAGTTATTATTTAGTAATTGATTTAATGCTAAAGTTTAGTTTTATTATTACTGACATTTTTCTTCCCACATTATCAGCTAATGTGGTAGATACTTTAATTGATTTTAAGTTAACACTTAAGAATGTCCAGTTGAAATTAATGTTTAACGCACAATCAATGACTGGAAATAATGAAGGACATGCAAGAGATTTTGTGTTCAAGAAATGTAGCATGTGAGTCCTATACAGGGACAGGATGCAGTAAACGATGGCAATGGTTTTGGAGATGGAGCGGAAGCCACAGGTACTGTTTTGCGTGTTCCTATTACACACACACCAGCTTTAGAAACACTTGAATGGCTACGTTTAAAACCTAATGTTGTGTTTGAAGGCACTGAAAATAACAGACATTATGTGCTTGATGGGACTTATAAGCAAAAGCTGGCACAACTAAGTAATTTAATGTATAAATATAGATCTTTATCTATTGAAAATGAATATTTAAAGGAATGTGTTGCTAAGGATATTGTACCAAAAGGCTTACGGGTGTTTAAGTTCCCGAATAATGTTGTGTATGGTACTAGTTACTATAAAGATCTAGTAGAAATTTTTAACAAGTGTGGATTAGAAGTTCTTAGAGTCATGATCAAAGAAAATATTAAAATACAGGAAAGTATTGAGAAAGACATAGAGATGTTAGACCAGTACATCAAAAATGATTTAGTTTTTGGGATAAATGAGGAGAAAATGAGGTATTATGACATTAGAAAAAATGTTGAACAAAAATGTAATGACCTGATCCAAAAGAAGATTAAAAAATTGGATAGGGACATTAATGACTATAAACTGCATATAAGTTACCCTAAACCACGGGGGCTGAATAGAGTTTATGGTAGTGGTTTTAATGATGAAAGTGAAATGAATATTATGGAGTCTGTCTTGGATAGATATGGTGTAGAGAATGAACAATCTAGGGAAAATGAACAAGAATATGATGAAAATTTCCCGCTCTTACGTAGGTCCGAAAGATTGCTTAATAAGCAAGCGTTACAGAATGAGAATTTTCAGTGGAGGGGAGGAAGAAGGGGGAGGGGGAGATATTAATAAGCCCCTCACTGGACCTCCCAGAGATTTCACAAGTTTTTTCATCTGACATTTTTTCTGATAAACACTGTCACACTTGGAACAACTTTAGTATATATAATTTCAGCAACATCAAAATTGAGAAAGAACACTTTGTCCTATTTTCTATAGGTTTAAAATTCATTCCAGATAACAAGGGCGATGTGGCTAGAAGTTTGTTGGACATTAAGTTATTCCTGAGAAAAGTGAACCTTAAGGTGACTTTGCCCAACATGAACAGGGATGATGGCGAAGTAGTTAGGAAAAAAAGTGTGTATAACCCCCCCTTACATCCCCAGATCAAGAACTTAGAGAAAGTGATTGAAAGTGAGGTAAGAAACAATGACAATAGAGTTGGAAGGTTCGATAACATGACTACAAAAGAAAAAGAATTGTTATATGATATCAGGAATAAGAGAAATGTGAGAGTGATGAAGCCGGACAAAGGGGGCGGCATAGTCTTCATGGATTACATTCTTTATGATAGCAAAATGTATAATTTATTATGGGATGAAGATAAATATAGTATAGTTTCTAAGAACAAAATCAACATAGCCTATAGCAGGATTGATGTAGCATTGTATGATATGTTAAATGAGGGACTAATAAGTCCTGTATGTTATAGATTTTTGAAAGTGGACAAACTCAAAATACCCACCATTTTCGGAATACCGAAAATTCACAAAAACAAAGATGATCCCCCTCTGCGTCCCATTGTTTCTGCTGAGGGGTCTAAGACTGAAACACTGGCAAAGTATGTTGATGTCAAATTAAAACCTTTATGGACAGGGAGACATAATATCTTGAGAGATTCCTGGGACTTGTTGAAGGATCTCAATTCATGTGCTTGGGACAAGGACGTCCTGTTTCTCACTATAGACATTATTGACTTGTTTTCTTCCATTCCATATGAAGAGGGCAAAATCATTATGGAAGATATAGTTTTTGGACATGAAGAAATTAATTGGAATGACAAATTAGCCAGTCTATGGCTTTTGGATTTGGTCCTGAAGAATAATTATATATACTTTAAAGGTGAGTTCTTTCAGCAGATAAAAGGTGTTGCTATGGGGGCAGCTTGTGCCCCCACTTATGCTAATCTCATCCTAGCCCATTGGGAGGAGAAGTATGTCATCAATTCCCAATATAAGAACTGTTGGATGTTATATAGGAGGTTTTTGGATGACATAGTAATACTTTGGACGGCAGGGAGAGATAGATTAGATGAGTTTTTAGCTTACATCAATGGCACCACTAGTTTCTTGAGATTTACACACAATATTTCTGATGTTTGTCTGATATACTTAGATGTAGAGTTTTATAAAGGAGAAATGCAATATGATACTAAAGTTCATCGCAAGTCCACATACTGTAACTCCTTTTTACATTTTCAGAGTGCGCACCCCAAACATTGCAAAAAAAGTATTGTCAAAGGACAGTTTGTTAGGGGTAGTCGCATGACCAGCTCGGACCTGGATTTTCAAAAGGAATGTGAATTTTTAGAGAGAATGTTTGAAGAGAGGGGATACCCCAATGAATTCGTAGAACAAATAAGAAGAGAAGTTGAAGAGGGAAGGAGTGAGAGATTTGCCCCTATTTACAAGAAAGGCACTGTTAACAACAATAATACCCCAAATATTAATAGAGGGACAGATCCAAGGACCGGGAACATAAATGAAGGCTGTGATTTTTCCCAGACTTTAATACTTGAATATAATAAGATAAATGCTGGAATTAGCAAAATTTTTTTCAGAGAATGGGACAAATTTGTATCCCTAACTGACATAGAAGGGGTTGGTAACATTCCTAAAAAAGTGACTTATAGAAATGCTAGGAATCTGGGCAATATACTTGAAAACAATAAATCTCAAAATATTCACAAAGTAGTTAGAAAAAGTACTTACAAATGTGGGCATTGCAGGCAATGCTGTTATGTTATGAATAGTGACAGCTATTTTATAGCTAGTAGAAATAAAATGATCAACAGTCAGGAATATTTTAATTGTGATACCAAAGGGATAGTATACCTAGCATTTTATGAAAAATGTGGGGCTTTTTATATAGGGAAATCTGAAAGAGCTTTGAGAAAAAGAATTTATGAACACATTTACGAAATATCTATTAAGAAGGAAAGTAATGCCCTATATAAGCATAGCAAAGTATGTGAAGATTATAAATTCAAGTTTCTAGTTATGGAAAGTATTTTAAAGGATGTTAGGGGAGGCGCTTGGGAGACCAGAATTGAATATAGAGAGCTGTGGTGGCAAGTGGCCCTAAATGCAGATAAATTCCCGGGACTCAACGACAATATATCTATATTACCATTACTTAAATTAAGAGCTGCAAAACTGTAAGAAAACTGTTTTGCGGCAATAATTTTTTATGACCACAAGAGGGCTCCATCACACTTGATATAGGCTTATATCATCCCACTTCACTTGTTTTATTTAAGTCATTTTATATGGATTTATGAATTTTAACAAGTTTTTCCTATGAAAAAACTATTATAAAGTTTTTAAGTTTCAAGTTTTATATATGAGAATTTATATTTATATTTATATTTAGGTGCTTGTGTTTTTTTTATTTCATGTGGTAGTTATAATACATGAGAATTGAATTGATTTTTCTGCAGTAGCACTTTATTATTACATGATCATTATACTATAATTCATTCATGCATTTTCGAAACATTAATGGAAATATGTAATTGCATATATTTTTCAAGGTTATATGCACATGCCTTATGAATTTTCACAAATTGTCATATGCACAGTATTTTTAAATGGCATTTTCAAATGACATTTTTACAATTTTAATCTTGATGTGTCTTTAAATTTTGAAATAATTTTAATTAATTAATTGATGGCAAATGTTATATATATAGTGTTAATTGGATGTACTGACTGTCTGATGAAGTCGAGAATTTGACGAAAACGCATACTGTCTGCTATTAGAGGATTAAGGCGTTTACACGTTTATATGGCTGGCTTTTAGCCTTGTTCACTTGTTTTTGTAATAAAGAGCTTTGGCTGACTTCCTGGTGGCGAAAAGTTTTGTTTCGTGACTGCCTTTTGACTTGGTTCTAGTTTGGTTGCAGATCCAATACTTTGTTTTAGTTTTATTATTACTGACATTTTTCTTCCCACATTATCAGCTAATGTAGTAGATACTTTAATTGATTTTAAGTTAACACTTAAGAATGTCCAGTTGAAATTAATGTTTAACGCACAATCAATGACTGGAAATAATGAAGGACATGCAAGAGATTTTGTGTTCAAGAAACGTAGCATGTATAATCCACAGTACAATTCTGTACTAGACACCTTTTATAAGGTATGTAAATCTGAGTTTTATGATTATTTTGATCAAACTACTTCTAAGCAGCAGAGTAGGAGGTTTGAGAACTTTACAATTGAGGAGAAGCCTGCTTTAAAAATGCTTGAAAACGATAATACCATATTTATAAGGCCTGCAGACAAAGGAGGCCAAATAGTGATTATGGATAGTGAGTTTTATTTTTCACCTATAACAGAGATGTTGCATTATATTTTGGTGTATAGACAAATTAATATAACAGTAATTAATAACATTAGTGAAAGAGTTCTGAATTCTCTTATGCAGTTTGTAATGAAAGGTATGATAACCAAGGATTTATTTAGTTATTTTGTCATTGAAAAACCTTAATTTCAACTTTACAAGGACTACCTAAGGTCCACAAGGATCCATATGAACCCCGTTTTAGACCAATTGTGGCAGGAGGGGGATGGCTAACAGAACCATTATCTATTTATCTATTTATGTGGATAAACAACTTAAATTAGTTTTAGAACTATATATATATATATATATATATATATATATATATATATATATACATACTTCTTACGTGACACTAAACAAATGTTGCAGGATCTATTTTGTTTTGTGGATGAATGTAATGTGGCTGGGAAAGGGATTTTGATGGCTACATATGATGAAACTTCATTATTTACTGTGATCCCTAATAAGGAAGGGACACCAATGGTCCAAAGTTTTTTAATACGGAACAGCTTGTATTCTGAAATGCATGTAAATATAATATGTATTTTGCTTGATATAAGTTTGCATAGTAATGTGTTCTTATTTAATGGTGTATATTATCAGCAGATGTTAGGCGTAGCTATGGGCACACCATGTGCCCATAGCTACGTCAACATCGTGATGGTTGAATGGGAATCCTAGAACATGCTTATACACCCGCTAAAATGTAGACACTTATTATTTTATAGAAGTTTTGTATATTACTTTTTTATTCTATGGGCTGGTGAAAGGGAACAACTACTTGGACTGGTTGATGATATGAACCATAGTAATGATTTTTTAAGGTTTACAGGGAAGTATTCAGATAGCATGGTTGAATTTTTAGATATCAGGATTACAATCGATGGGGAAGGACATTTCCATACAGATAGATATATGAAGGACTGCCATCATCCTGCATATCTTCATAGAACAAGCATGCACCCTAAACATGTGTTTACCAACATCCTGAAGGGTCAGGTCATGAGGTGTTCCAGATTAACTGATAGGGATGATAAGTGGAAGGAGGAAATTGTCAGAATGAATAATGACGTTACTAAAATGGGGTACCATGAAAGTGAGATTCAAAGTACAGTGGATAATGTTAGTGCTATGAGACATGATAGGCCAGACCTTACTTCTCTAGACCTAATGTATAAGAGAAGACAAATCGGAAACAATGGGATGTTTCATTTACCTTTGCTTATACTAGAGACAATGAATCAATAAGGGGCATTTTACAGAAGAACTGGAAGATACTCCAGACGGATATTCAGATATCTAAGATTGTGGGAGAGAAACCATGTATAGTTTACAAAAATACTAAGAATCTTAAACAGAGGTTATGTATCCAAAAACAGTATCATACTCTATGACACAAAATGTAAGTAAAGGGATGGTTAAATGTGGTCAATGTAATTTTTGTGACTACATATATGAAGAAACAATTTCACGCACCCTGATACAGGTCTACAATTTACCTTGCATACTAATGCTTACTGCAGTAGTAAGAATCTTATATATTTAGTTCGCTGTATGCAATGTAATTCATTTTATGTTGGGAAAACCAATAGATGCTTAAGGGACCGTATTAGGGACCACATGTATTGCTTCAAGAAAGCACATACTTATAGTACTATAGCAAAGCATATTTTAGACTTAGGGGTAGCACATCAGTTTAAATTTAGTGTATTACAATGAATTCCCGAAAGTGATAGATTAGGGGGCATTTCTAATGTTACTGAGAATAGAGAACTAAGATGGATCATTAAGCATAGATCCCATTTGGGGAAAGGGCTTAATGACCGCATAGCTATCACTGCGAGAATGAGGGATAGAAGACTAAGGAAATAATGTATTTTTATTGTTATGATGAATTTTTTATTGTGCTTCACTAGCTCTGTCTTTTTAAATAATATTGTGGTCTTGATTGGCTTATTTGAATGTTAAGTGGTATAAAAGGAAGTGATGTATGATATGATGTAAGGTCTGATGAAGCAAATTTTATTTGTGAAAGAGCTCACCTTTTACTTCTATTAAAGTGTTGTGAAGAATTTTATACTTCGTGCCTGCTGTGTCCTGCTCTACATATATATATATATATATATATATATATATATATATATATATATATATATATATATATATATATATATATATAACTATTACTAAATCCCAAAAACCCAAACTACCGACGCCCAAAATCCCGAGACCAAATACCCGAAACACTAAAATACCGAAGCATCAAAACTGCAAAATTCAAACTACCGAAAACTACACTCAACATACACCACACACATATACATACACACACCTTCCCCCAGAACACAGACACACAAACCTAAACTACAGACAAGCAGTGGGGCAAGCCCCTGCACCCCCCTACTTAAATTTTCTAACTCCAATGTCACATTACATACACAAACACATGAAACACCACCACACACCTACATTCCCCTCGCACACACACATCACAGTCACAACACACATTTACACACTAAACCCCTAACCAACACATTTAAACATAGATACTTACCTGACCTTTCACCATACCGCAACACCAGAAGTGCGAATATCAAACTCACGATTAATGGGATTTTGAAATTCGTGCTTCTGGTCTTTTGGTAATTAGGGGTTTCAGCTATATAGTCTTGAAAGTTTGAAATTTGGTGTTTCAAACTTTTGAGATTATGTAGTGATCCAATAGATAGATAGATAGATAGATAGATAGATAGATAGATAGATAGATATAGAGATATAGATATACAATCGATATAAAATCTTAGGTAATATAATTATTTTAATAAGTACTAATCTATCCTCAAAACTAAAAAAAAAATAAGAAAAAACACATTCTTTCCATTTTTAATAAGAAGTGACACTTCTTCACTTACATTTTCAAAATTAATAATCTTACATCTTGAAAGATTTTTATTACTAAATATTTTAATTTTTTCCTTCTGAATTATATTTATCTTAAAGCTATTATTTAGTAATTGATTTAACACTAAAGTTTCAGTTTTATTATTACTGAATTTCAGCAGTGATACTTCTTGAAACTTTTCAATTTCCTCATATATTTCTTTGATTGAATAATTTAACTCTCCTATAGTTAGTAAAATATCATGTGGAAAAAGTTGTATTTTAGATTGACAATCTCTGTTAATTGAAAATTCATAATTTTTTCATTGCTTCTTATACTATTAGCTTAGGGTTCAATAACTAATGCAAATAGATGGGACAAGGGACACCATTGCTTTGTGCCTTTGTTTAAAGTGAATATTGAGAAATATAAGATCCAATTTTAACATATGCTTTGGAGTCTCTGTATATATATATATATATATATATATATATATTTTTTTTTTTTTTTTTTTTTTTGATATTCCAATAAACTGGGAAATGCAAACACTTCTAAAGTTTTAAACAGGTAGCTCCAATCTACAGAATAAAAAGCTGTGTTAATATATGAGCTAATTAGGACCAATTTTGTGTTCATTCCTTTTGCTAAATCAAAGATAGTTACTATCCTTTTATATTATCATGCATTCATCTATTGAGTATAATTCTTGTTTAATCTGTATTAATTAATTTATCTATGGTATTAAATTATCTGTGGTATGTCTTAAACTTGTTGCAGTTAAACTCTTTTTTTTCTAGAGGCTCCTTTAGCTGTTTAAAACTTTCATTTAAAGGCTCACTGCTGCTTTTCAGCTGTGAGAAACATTTCTTCAGCTTGTTTCTAAGTAGTGGGGATATTTGTAGCATTTCCATATTCAGGCTTGTATTTGGGCCTAGTGTTTATGGAGGCTGTGTGTCTGAGCACATATCCAGGGACATCTTGGTTTAGCCAAAGCCATCAGGCATTTCAGTGAGAGAGAATTGTTTGAGGTCATTGGCTGACTGAGGTCACCTGGACTACAGTTTAGACTAAGCACCTCATTGGTTCTTTTGAGATTTCTTTCTTAAAAGCTGTCTCAGGTTTCAACTTTCTGTTACCTAAGAAGTTAAGTTGTGAGTGTTTCTGCCATTTCACACTGAGCTAATCGAAGGAAGGACACTGAGCAAACTCGGAACTATAATATATAACATTAAGTATCCTGTTTTCTGCTTATTTTGTTCTTTATTTCTTTGTTATTTATAGCACTTTGTGTACTGTGTATTTTTCTAGCTAGTTTCACTGTGTGTGAGGTATTAACTGGAAATTGTCCACTTTTATTAAGCATCTGTTGGGTTGTTTGTTTCTGATAACTTGTTGCAGTTAACCTCTTTTTTCTGGAGGCTCCTTTAGCTGTTTAAAACTTTCATTTAAAGGCTCACTGCTGCTTTTCAGCTGTGAGAAACATTTCTGCAGTTTGTTTCTCACGCTCACTCCCTGTTGATATAGTGTTTTTATAGTTGGTGGCTTTGCAGTTGCCCGCCCCTAGTGTAAATTTGATCTGGGACCCTCCTCCCAGTCTAGTGACATTACCTCATTCTACCCAGTACAGGGAGAACATTTGAGAAGGCCAATCAGCTTAGTTTCTGCTACTCCTTTCTCTCTTTCCACTATAGAAAAAAAATACTTTTTCTAAGCTTGTTTCCTGCCTTTCCTGTGGGTAGTCTAGCCCTGATATAGATTTGCTGTGTCCAGGACTATTTGTATGCTTCTAGGCCCCCAAGCTTTTCTGTGTTGGAGGGAAGCCTTCTAGCTTAGTTCTGTTTCATAGAACTAGCCAGTTTTTTGTTTCAGCACTTGTTCAGAACTTATTGTAAGCACTAAATAAGCTACAAATTACTACAGCACTCAACTTTCCTCACTGTCTAGAGGAAAACAGTTTATAGTACTTAACAAATAAGCACCTATCCAGGCATGTCTATGGGTCAGCCCCCAGTGTTTTCTCCTGTCTACCTGATGAATCTGGGCATCTTGGGACAATGCAGTAATTGCCTCTCCTCCTACCACCCAACACTACAACCTGTGAGAGATGCACTTATATAGCCAAACTGGAAGCAAAGCTCTCTTCACCCAAGACTGGACTAGACATTCAAGAGGAGAAGGTAAACACTTGCACCACACCACACTCAGCACATAGTCCCTCAAAACCTACACCACCAAAACACACACATAGAAACACAAAACACACACCTACATTCGTGGAGGCTCTCAGTAAAAACCTGTCCAAGCAACAGGGACCTCCAAAGCAGAAACACAAGCAACCTCCACCCCCAACACTACCCAAATGACACATAGCCCACAAACTCAGTGTGCCACTCAACCACAGCCCATAAGGCATAACAACGTACCCAACACTCTAGTCATAGGTGACTCTATAATCAGGCACACTGATGTTCCACTCACCAGGCTAAACAAGGAGAAAGTTACTGTCAGCTGCCTGTCAGGTGCCAGGATCCACCACATAATGCATGCACTCAGGTCACTCCACAACAAGTACAAATATGACTCTATCATTGTCCATGTTGGTGTGAATGACCTGAGACATACCTCCTTGGACTACATGAAAAGGGACATGGAGGAGCTGTCCAATCTTGTAGCCTAGGCAGGTATGACCCTAGCCCTGAGTAGCATCCTGCCATCACCCAGAATGATACCACAGTACAAGGACAAAATGATTGACTTCAACAATTGGCTAAGCTTCTGGTGTCATTCTAAGGGGATCAAGTATCTGTCTGCCTGGGATGACATGATCGACAAGCCACAATGCTTTGCCAGAGATGGCCTGCACCTGTCGCCCCTGGGATTCCGGATACTGGCTAAGGCTCTAGCCACCCCTATAGTGCCTTTTTAGGCAAGGTTCAAATGACAAATTCACCACCCTAACAGGTACAGGCAAGAAGAATCTGAGGGTATTGCTACTCAATGCTAGAAGTCTAAACCTCAAAATGCACTCTCTCGAGGCACTTCTTAAAATGGAGAACATCAACATCTGTGCAGTGACAGAGACCTGGTTCAAGGCTCCAGAGAGTACCCCTGCATTATAGGTTCATAGGTTCATAGGTTCATACTAGGCTATCTGCCCGAGGGCATTTACAAGCCTAGCCCATCGTTTTGTGGCTTACGCCACCCCTTAAGTATGGGGAACTATACCCATTATTTTGCTGTGCCTCTGTCGAGCAGTGACACTGAGGTAATCCCTGGGGTATATTTGCGATCTCCCATCCATTGGTCAAGACTTCTCTTGAACAAGGCCAGCGAGGTGCTCTGCCTCACATATACCGGGATTTTGTTCCACAGCATAGGGAGTCTTTGGGTGATGAATCTATCCCTCCAGCACGTCCTATTAATAGCCGTATCGAGGTTTAAGTCTCCCGCCCTTGTGGCTCTGGTGGATCTAGATTTTTTGAGGTGAAGCATATTCATCAAATCTGGGTTTGACATGGCCTTGTATGTTAGGCAAAGGTCACCTCTGAGCAAGCGGTGGCGACTGAATAGAACTGGAGATCTTTCAGTCGGGCATCATAGGGCAGATTTTTGAGACCCTTTATCCTTTTGGTGAGGAACTTTTGTGGCCTCTCCAGCTGCTGCAAGTGTCGGGTCAGATACATTCCGAATGGGGCATTGTACTCAATCATTGGTCTGATGAGTGATGAGTAAAGGGAGACCATGACCTCCCTAGATCTAGATGAGAATCCCTTCATGATAAGGTGGGCAATGTAGAAGGTCTTCCTAACTACTTTAGCTATATGGGTGTCGAATGACAGACTACAATCAACCTGGGTCCCCAAGTCCCTGATAACTTCTTCTGTGCTCAGTGGATTGCCACCTATTTGGTAGCTGGGGGTAACCTTGTTTTTCCCGAAGGGTATGACTATGCATTTTTTGGCATTTAACTTTAGGCCATGGCTCTGGCACCAGTTATCTGTTTCTGAGAGACCATTCTGAAGGATATCTGTGTCAGATGTGTTTTCTACTATGGCTCCCAGTTTGCAATCATCTGCAAACTTTGTCAGCCATAACCCTCCTGTGTTTGCTTGTACTTGGGAAAGTAGATGCCAAACAAGAGTGGGCCCAGGACTGAGCCCTGTGGGACCCCACTTGTGACAGGCTTTGAGTCTGACATGGCGCCAGCAACTCTGACCCTGTGGGTTCTGTCACTCAGCCAGTTTGCAACCCATCTTGTGATGTATGGGTTAACATTTAAGCTGCTGAGTTTTTCAATGATACCAGTGAGGTATTGTATCGAAGGCCTTCGCCAGATCCAGGTAGGCTGTATGGACTGCCTTTCCCTCATCAATGGCTTTGGTGACTGTTTGAAAAAGTCAACCAAGTTTAAAAGGCATGATCTGCCTTTGACAAAACCAAACTGGGTTGGATCCAAGGTCTGCAAATTCCCTATGTCTTTATTTATGAGGTCCATTATGATCCTCTCCATGGCTTTGCAGATAAGGCTTGTCAAGCTAATAGGCGGTAATTTCCAGGGTCGGTGGAGGCACCGCCTTTGTGAAGTGGGACCACAGTTGCAGTGCGCCACTCCTGGGTACATATCCAGAGGTAAGACTTTGATTAAATAGCTGTCCTAGTTGTGGGTTTAATTCCTCATTGAGTTCGTGGAGCACACAGCCGGGGACACCATCGGGTCCCATGGATGCAGTGTTTTTTGCTTTGGAGAGAGCAGTTTAAACTTGGGCGTTGGAAATGTTTGGGGGGCTGCAATCGTTTGGTATAGATATCTCTCCTTTTGGGGGAGGGGAGAAGTTCGCACTGAACCTGTCAGCCAGTATGTTGGCAATGTCTGTAGGATCAGTAATCTTCACATCATTTTGGACTAGTTCTGAGCATATCTGGGAGTTTCCTCCCAGGTTTCTAACATAGCTAAAGAATGCCTTATGATTGTCTTTTGAGTCTTTAGCTATTTTTCTCTCAAAATTTGCTTTGGATGATTTTATGAGAGCTCTCAGTTTTCTACTTATAGTGATCAAGGGTGTCTTACCTTTTAAGGATTTTGCTCTATCTTGTAGTAGCTTCCTCCTTTTGTTGTAGAGTTTGTTTATGGCTGGGGTCCACCAGAGTGGACGCTTGCCTTTGGTACAGAGAGTCTTTGTTTTGCTTGGGATTGCCTTATCCATGCAGTCCTGCAGGTGCTGGTAGAAGGCATTTGTGAGTGATTCAGCGGCTTGAGTACTGTTTTCCGCCGGCTCAGGGGCCTTAAAGGAGACCACACTAGTCTTTAGAAGTGTGAAGTCGGCTTTCGAGAAGTTTTTTACTGTGGTCTTTTTTATTTCAGGTGGGGGTGGGATGAGGACCTCCAGCGAGATTAGTTTGTGATCTGATCTCACCAGTGAGGGGTATACTTCCGGTGTTGAACATTGTGCTCCCATGTTCGTGATGATGAGATCAAGTATGTTATCTCCTCTTGTGGGAATGGTGACTAGTTGTTCCATGGCATTTGAGTTTATGAATTCCAGGAACTTTTGGGCTAGGGTGTTTGGGCTTGAGTAGTGTTCCCAGTCTATATTAGGGTAATTGAAGTCACCTAGTATGATGGTGTTTGGTGATACATTTATCCCCTCTAGTGTTTTCAGGAAGGCCATGTGAGGTTCCTGAGTTTGTGAGGGTGGCCTGTAACATGCTACAATTTGCAGAGCAGTCCTGCCTATGGTTAATTGCACCTGGATGGTCTCCGATGCATCGTGCGTTGCCACCAGTCTTGAGGTGTGGGTGTCCTTGATGAATATGGATACCCCCCCTCCTTTCTTGGTATTGTCCGGATTTTGGGGCGGAGCATGATATGAGGTAAAACCTGATAGTGCTGGGGTGCTCTCAGGAGCCTTAAACCAGGTTTCTGTCACAGCACAGACATCGATGTTCTCCATCTTGAGAAGGGCCTCGAGTGCGTGCATTTTGAGATTTAGACTTCTGGCATTGAGCAGCATTACCCTTAGTTTTTCCTTTTGATTGTTCTAGGGTGGTAGGTTTAGAATTTGAGCCTTGCCTAAAAAGGCACTATGGGGTGGCAAGAGCCTTTGCCAATATCCGGAATCCCAGGGTGACAGGTGCAAGCCGTCCCTTGCGAGCAGCGTGGCTTGTCCAGCATGTCATCCCAGGCAGACAGACACTGGATCCCCTTTGAATGACACCAGTGGTTAAGCCAATTGTTAAAGCTGATCATCTTATCTCTGTATTGTGGCATCATTCTTGGTGAAGGTAGGATACTGCTCAAGGTCAGGGTCATACCTGCCTGGGCTACATAATCAGAGAGCTCCTCAATGTCTCTTTTCATGTAGTCCAAGGAGGTACGTCTCAGGTCGTTTACACCAGCATGGACAATGACTGAGTCATATTTGTACCTGCTGTTGAGAGACCTGAGTGCTTGCGTTATGTGGCGGATTCTAGCGCCTGACAGGCAGCTTACTGTGACCTTCTCCTTACTCAGTCTGGTGGCGGACGTCAGTGTGTCTGACTATGGAGTCACCAATGACTAGTGTGTCTGGCATTGTGTTTGGCCTTAAGGGCTGTGACTGTTCGACACTCTGACTGTGAGGTCTATGTGTTGCAGGTGCTGTGTTCTGAGGTGGTGGTTGTTTGGGTGTCTGCTTAGGTGGCCTCTGCTGTTTTGGTAGATTTTTGTTCAGAGCCTCCGAGTATGTCTTTGTGTGTTTATGTGTATGATTTGAGGTTGTGATGGTACTATGTGAGACTGGGTCTATAGTGTGTGTGGTAACCTTCTCCTCCTGACTGGTCTTGCCAGTCCTATGTTGAGAGAGCTCAGCCTCCAGTTTGGCCGTATAGTTGCATCTCTCGCATGTATTTGTGTTTTGTGGGAGGAGGAGAGGGTTGTCTGTGTACATGAGGCAATTGTAACATTGCCTCAAAATTCCCAGGTTCACCAGCTGAGCAGGAGAGGACACTAGCAACTGATCCGTCGACATGCTAGAAGGAATAGACAAAAACTTGAAAAAGATTCCGGGGGACGTGGGTGACAGAAATGGGGGTTTGCCTTTTTGGGGTACTATCTATGACAAGAGTGTCGTATCAAGGTAATAGGTACTGTAGGAGCAAGTGCTAGGTTTAACAGATAGAGAATATTCTACTTGGAGTCAAGTAGAGAAGATCTTTATAGTTATAGGATACGCTGATTGGATCAGTAGTATAGTCTGAGGAAGGTAGTTTTAAGGGAAAATTTGAAGAGTGGAATTTAGGTAGCACTAATAGTTTAAATCTGCTTAACCGGCGCTGCCCTAGTGTGCAACAGTAGCAGCTCCGCGCTAAATCGCGCTAATTCGCGCTAAATCGCGCGTTTAGCGTTTTTTATATCAGGGGGCTGGAAGAAGCTAGGAACTGGCCCAAAACGACCAATAAACTACAAGTTGCTGGCTGAAACCTCACAAAACTGGACCAACAGGCAGCTCAATGCTTCCCACTCCCACTGGTAAGCAAAGGAACTTCCTCCCTTCCAAATTAGGTAAAGAATCAGTAACAGGAACTGCAAACAAAGTCCAGGGATCAGCAAGCTCTGAAACTGGACTACTCTAGCTTAGTAAGGCGGGAAAACAAGAGATATTTTTTTGGTTTTTTTTCAAGAGAACAAGCAGGACAGATACAGTAAACACTTATAAATGCTATAAATCGGCTATCACAGCCTACACAAACAATTTGCAACAGTTACAGATATTTAAAGTAACAAACTTGGAAACAAGTGCAATATCACAATAAATGCAGAATAAACAGTAGCAATGTATCAGCAAACAGGCGAAAACAGGCGAAAATACAGTAGCAAGATAAATAGAAGTGGAAAGCCACTAAAAAATACTTATATCTGGTAAAGTCGCTTTTCAGCTCTCTGAAGCTTGGAATACTCTGCTGGCCACCACGAGGATCTAGTGCTGAGTAGGTACAAGCCGAAAAACCAGCATTTAGCGTTTTATATCAGGGGGCTGGAAGAAGCTAGGAACTGGCCCAAAACGACCAATAAACTACAAGTTGCTGGCTGAAACCTCACAAAACTGGACCAACAGGCAGCTCAATGCTTCCCACTCCCACTGGTAAGCAAAGGAACTTCCTCCCTTCCAAATTAGGTAAAGAATCAGTAACAGGAACTGCAAACAAAGTCCAGGGATCAGCAAGCTCTGAAACTGGACTACTCTAGCTTAGTAAGGCGGGAAAACAAGAGATATTTTTTTGTTTTTTTTTTTCAAGAGAACAAGCAGGACAGATACAGTAAACACTTATAAATGCTATAAATCGGCTATCACAGCCTACACAAACAATTTGCAACAGTTACAGATATTTAAAGTAACAAACTTGGAAACAAGTGCAATATCACAATAAATGCAGAATAAACAGTAGCAATGTATCAGCAAACAGGCGAAAACAGGCGAAAATACAGTAGCAAGATAAATAGAAGTGGAAAGCCACTAAAAAATACTTATATCTGGTAAAGTCGCTTTTTCAGCTCTCTGAAGCTTGGAATACTCTGCTGGCCACCACGAGGATCTAGTGCTGAGTAGGTACAAGCCAAAAAACGCGCGTTTAGCGTTTTTTATATCAGGGGGCTGGAAGAAGCTAGGAACTGGCCCAAAACGACCAATAAACTACAAGTTGCTGGCTGAAACCTCACAAAACTGGACCAACAGGCAGCTCAATGCTTCCCACTCCCACTGGTAAGCAAAGGAACTTCCTCCCTTCCAAATTAGGTAAAGAATCAGTAACAGGAACTGCAAACAAAGTCCAGGGATCAGCAAGCTCTGAAACTGGACTACTCTAGCTTAGCAAGGCGGGAAAACAAGAGATATTTTTTTGGTTTTTTTTTTTTTTCAAGAGAACAAGCAGGACAGATACAGTAAACACTTATAAATGCTATAAATCGGCTATCACAGCCTACACAAACAATTTGCAACAGTTACAGATATTTAAAGTAACAAACTTGGAAACAAGTGCAATATCACAATAAATGCAGAATAAACAGTAGCAATGTATCAGCAAACAGGCGAAAACAGGCGAAAATACAGTAGCAAGATAAATAGAAGTGGAAAGCCACTAAAAAATACTTATATCTGGTAAAGTCGCTTTTTCAGCTCTCTGAAGCTTGGAATACTCTGCTGGCCACCACGAGGATCTAGTGCTGAGTAGGTACAAGCCAAAAAACGCGCGTTTAGCGTTTTTTATATCAGGGGGCTGGAAGAAGCTAGGAACTGGCCCAAAACGACCAATAAACTACAAGTTGCTGGCTGAAACCTCACAAAACTGGACCAACAGGCAGCTCAATGCTTCCCACTCCCACTGGTAAGCAAAGGAACTTCCTCCCTTCCAAATTAGGTAAAGAATCAGTAACAGGAACTGCAAACAAAGTCCAGGGATCAGCAAGCTCTGAAACTGGACTACTCTAGCTTAGCAAGGCGGGAAAACAAGAGATATTTTTTTGTTTTTTTTTTTTTTCAAGAGAACAAGCAGGACAGATACAGTAAACACTTATAAATGCTATAAATCGGCTATCACAGCCTACACAAACAATTTGCAACAGTTACAGATATTTAAAGTAACAAACTTGGAAACAAGTGCAATATCACAATAAATGCAGAATAAACAGTAGCAATGTATCAGCAAACAGGCGAAAACAGGCGAAAATACAGTAGCAAGATAAATAGAAGTGGAAAGCCACTAAAAAATACTTATATCTGGTAAAGTCGCTTTTTCAGCTCTCTGAAGCTTGGAATACTCTGCTGGCCACCACGAGGATCTAGTGCTGAGTAGGTACAAGCCAGAACGCAGCTTAGCGTTTTTATATCAGGGGGCTGGAAGAAGCTAGGAACTGGCCCAAAACGACCAATAAACTACAAGTTGCTGGCTGAAACCTCACAAAACTGGACCAACAGGCAGCTCAATGCTTCCCACTCCCACTGGTAAGCAAAGGAACTTCCTCCCTTCCAAATTAGGTAAAGAATCAGTAACAGGAACTGCAAACAAAGTCCAGGGATCAGCAAGCTCTGAAACTGGACTACTCTAGCTTAGTAAGGCGGGAAAACAAGGCTATAATTCATACCACACCTTTCGGCCACCTAACCTGGACCGAAACACTCAAGGCAGAGGCATGTCCATATTCATTAAGGATATCCACACCTCCAGGCTAGTTGCTCAGCATACTGCATCCAAGATTATCCAAGTGCAACTAACTCTGGGCAAGACCGCAGTCCAAATTGTAGCTTGCTACAGATCCCCCACCATGTCCCAGGATTCCCACTCCTCATTTCTTAATACACTGGAAAATATTAGGGTACAACCTAACACCCTAATAATGGGTGATTTCAACTACCCTACCATTAACTGGGAAAACTACTCATGTACCAACTCTTGTGCTCAACGTTTTCTGGAATTCATAAATTCCAATGCCATGGATCAACTTATCCACACCCCCACCAGGGGCAGCAATATCCTAGACCTGGTTATTACCAACATGGGCAACCGGTGCTCCACACTAGAGGTCAATTCCTCGTTGGTCAGATCCAACCATAAGCTAATCACCCTAGACATCCACATCCCTCCCCCACCCCCCATTAGGGAAACCACAGTAAATAATTTCTCCAAAGCCAACTTCACGCTTCTTAAGACAGAAGTGGCAAACTTCATGGCACCCCTGCTGACGGACAATAGAGGTATTACTGCTGAATCCTACACAAATGCACTTTATAAGCACTTACATGAGTGCATGGATCATGCAATCCCTAACAGAACCAAGATGCAATCCTCCAAAAAAAGGAAGCCAATCTGGTGGTCCCCTGCCATAAACAAACTCTACAACAGAAGAAAGAAACTGTTGCAAAAAAGAGTAAAATCTCATGATTGGAGAAACTCCCTGGTCAGCTTCAGTAAGAAGCTGAGATCCCTCATAAAATCCTCCAAAGCTAGTTATGAAAACAAAATCGCCACTGACTCTAAAGACAACCACAAAGCATTCTATAGCTATGTCAAGAATCTCAATGGCAACACTCAGATCTGCTCTGAGTTACAGCACAATGGCACTAAATATACAGAACCAACGGATATTGCCAACATCCTGGCAGATAGGTTCAGTGCTAACTTTACCCCTCTGTCATCCCCTAAAGGGCCCACCTCTATACCAGAAGAATGCAAAGTTCCTGTAATCACGGCTGCACAGGTAAAAAACACACTATCCAAAGCCAAGAACACAGCATTCAATGGGCCTGATGACATCCCAGGCTGTGTTCTACATGAACTACAGAACGAACTGGCACCTCACCTAAGTACCATGTTCAATCATAGCCTCACCTCAGGCTATGTGCCCACTGAATGGCGAACAGTGACAGTTATCCCACTCCACAAAGGGGGAGCCACCACAGACCCCAGAAACTACTACCCCATTAGCCTAACAAGCCTGGTCTGCAAGGCTATGGAGCATATCATCATGGAACTTATAAACAATGACATTGGTAATATCCAAACTCAGGACCCCACCCAGTTCGGGTTTGTAAAAGGCAGATCATGTCTCCTAAACCTGATAGACTTCTTTGAAGCAGTCACCAAAGCCGTAGATGAGGGTAAGGTTGTTCACACAGCCTATCTAGATCTCGCCAAGGCTTTTGACACCATCCCCCACTCTGGAATTATAGATAAACTCACTAAACTAGGTATAAATCCCTATGTCACAAGATGGGTAGCCAACTGGCTCACTGACAGAACCCACACTGTGAAAGTAGCAGATTCCAAATCCAGCTTCAGACCAGTGACAAGTGGAGTACCACAGGGTTCAGTCCTGGGTCCTCTCCTGTTTGGTATCTACTTCTCTGAAGTACAGGCCAATACAGAAGGTCTTTGGCTAATGAAGTTCGCAGATGACTGCAAATTAGGAGCCATAATCAAAACTCCAAAAGATGTGGATATCCTACAAAAGGGCCTTGCTGAGACAGATGCCTGGTGTCAAAGCTATAGCCTCAAGCTCAATGCCAAAAGTGCACTGTCATTCCTTTTGGTAAAAGCTCAGTACCCATGAACTACCACATAGGTGGTAGTCTACTTAACACCGAAAGTGTGATAAGAGACCTTGGGACATAGGTGGACAGTAGTCTCTCCTTTGATAATCACATCGCCACAGTAGTCAGGAAATCCTTCTATGTGGCACACCTCATCACAAAAGGTTACTCATCCAGGAAAAAAGAGGTCATTGTTCCCCTCTACTCATCACTCATTAGACCCATTATAAAGTACAATACCCTTTTTGGTATGTACCTCACAAGACATCTACAACAACTGGAAAGGCCACAGAAATACCTCACAAAGAGGATTACTGGACTCAAAGAGATACCCTATGCAGACCGTCTCAAAAAACTGCAGCTTTACTCCATTGCATATCGCCTACTCAGAGGCGATCTCTGCCTAACACACAAAGCTATGTCAAACCCAGAGCTTTTAGACATGCTCCACTTAAAGAAATCCCAATCCCTATGAGCTACACGCTCTAGGGACCTAAACCTCATCACCACAATAAACAGAACATGCTGGAGGGATAGATTCCTGTCCCAGAGACTTCCCATACTCTGGAACAAACTACCTATCTATATCAAACAAAGCTCCTCATTAGCACTCTTCAAAAAAAATCTTGATGATTGGATGGGAGATAGGAAATTCACCCCGGGGATCACTTCTGTATCTCTGCTCAACAGTGGCACAGGAAAATATTTTCTTGGGTGGCGAAAGCCAGGGTACCTTTGGCTAGGCTTATATAGGCCCTAGGGCCAATAGCCTAGTACCTACCTATGAAACTATGAAATGAATTATATGAGGAAATTATATGAGGAAACTAGCTTATTATCCTTTCCATGTTTATGTATAGGTGAGATTACAGAAAATTTCCATGATGGAGGAATTATTCTTTCACTGAATTATCATGAAAATGACACATAGTAATTCTAAAATATTTAACGAAGACAGATTATTTTGTTCCATACTTAAACCATCAAATTCTGGAGCTTAACCATTTTCATTTTTTTAAAACTTTTTTAACATCTGTCAGGGTAATAGCCTTATTCAGCAGAGATATTTGTTGGTCATTAAGTTTATTAGTAGCATGTTTCTTTAATTGTCAATTTATTAATCATCAGGTTTATTATATTTATTTTTATTAAGATCCTCATGGAATTTAAAATAAAACTATTAAGCAGGTCCTATGCTTAAAGTAAGCTTATTAGTGTGAGGATCTAGGATATTATCGATATGTGACTTTTGCTTAACATCTTACTTGTGTTAGCTAATCTATGTAGATTTTTTGAAGTTATTGCATAATTGTGCAATTTTATTTTTTCTAAATCTATATCTATTTTATGCATTAAAACTGTTTGATATTTTCTCATTATTTTTAATGACTTTAGTATTATCTAACTTCGTTGTTTATTGTTCAAATCTTGCTTTGTGTATTTCATTTTGTATTTATGACAACTCTTTATCCCATTCTTTTAGTTTTTTACTAACCAATCTTCCCATTCTATCTATAATATGCATTTTTAAGGAGTAACATAATATGACTTTAGTAATCTTGCCATTATAGTATGATTTTACTAACCTAGCCATTATCATTCAAAGATAAAAAAAATCTCAGTTTGTTCATTAAGGTAAATCTTAAATTCTTTTAATTTCATCATATATATTAGAATTCTATAAATAATCTGAAATTTCCTTATATCCATTATTATATTAATACTTAGTACATTATGATCAAATAAAGTACAAGAAATAGTTTTAAAATAATTCAGTTTATTAAGTAAATCTACAGAGGCATAAATCCTATCAATTCTAGTTTGCATCCAATGAGCATAAGAATAATCAGGGAAGTACAATGACTTATCTTCTGCTTTTACTGGTAAATCAGCTACATTATTACTAGTCCATCTAGTTAGTGCTTACGCTGATGCCAGTATTTTAGCTTTCTTCTGTTCACTTGTCTCTTCTGTATGAGACATGCAGTTAAAATCTCTTGCTAAAATTAAATTAATCTTCCAATGACTTTGTAGTAGGCTTAAGTGATCTTTAACCACTCTTGAACCTATTTCAGGGATCCAGTAAAAATGACCTAATGTATAGAGTTTGTCATTATATTTAAATATTACAAATGTATACATTCCTTTGGGATCATTAATGGACTCCATTTCCTTAGGCATTACAGTACATTTTCTCAAAGGTATAGCAGTTCGTCTCCTCTTTTTGTTAAAAGAACCAAATTATAAAATTTCATAACCTAAGCTATTTAACTATTGTATATCTTTATCAATTGAGTCTCTTGTGAGAGTATAATGTCTCCTATATTTAGTTTTAAGATATCTTGTTAATGATTTGCTTTTGTTGCCATTATTTAATTTATTTACATTAATAGATAATAGATTAAAACTATGCATACTGTATATTTAAAAATGATTTATTTTAAAAGATAATGATACATTTATCCACCATATTAATTTAATTATGTGGCATATAAGACTCTAATGCATTTTCCAATGCTATCTTAACATTCCACATTTTTTGAATTCTTCCTTTCTACAAACTAAACTACTAAAGCTCATAAATAACACAAACAAAGACTAGTCTACAACTATAACTCACATTGCTAATGAAACACAACCTACCATGGATACCAAAGCTCCTAGTTTGCCTATCAAATAGACAAACTGCTATATTATTGCTCTACATACCAACACCTAAAAATTCATCAAAAATCTAGCTAAAAGCTAATGTGACTTACAAATAATTAATATAATATTATATATAGGTCATAAACAATAAGAGACTATTAATGTAATATTTTGCCATTTAAATTATTCCCCCATTACTACATAAAATGTAATAATCCTCTCCTATTAATAATAAATATGAAATAATCCAACAAATAGTATATTGTATACTTATTTATGTAATGTTGTTGTTGCTGTTTGTCTTTTCATCTTTTCCCGGTTAGGGGTCGCCACAGTGGAACTCCAGTCCGCTAATGATTGACAGTTGATTTTTATGGTGCCGAGTTGCTAGCCCAATGCCCAACCTTCAGAGAAGGCATGCCCATTCACGCATGTCTTTCAGAGGCCACTCGACCACGGGGAAGACATGCAGACTCCACACAGAAGGCACTCCAGCTGAGAACCGAACAGGATAACCTCTTGCTGTGAGGCAACAATGCTACCACTGTACCATCACTGCTAATAATACGAGTATAAATTACCCATTAAATATTCATAAATGATTCATTCATTCAACATTATTATAACTAGATCTCTAAATAAATAAGTGCAACAGAGTGGGACCTGAACAGTTAAAAACATCTGTAAACTTACATATGACTGGTAATCTTATCATACTAAGCGATAAGACAAAAGGGAAATCAATACACATGTATATTTAAAAGCACACACATAAAAGCTCTGAATTAATTTTTAAAGTACAAGTGTCTATATCTCAAAAATGTGCAATACTCTTTCAACACAACAAATATCAAAATATTTAAAAATTCTTTAGCTTATTAAGCTACTTCATAAAAATATGTACTTTACTGAGGTTGAAGAGAATGTCTTGCTATTTCTATGGAATCAAAAAAAATGCAGTTTATGTTGTATTCAGAAGTTACAATGTGCTCAGTTCAAATCTCATTCTCCCTTCTCGGATTCAAATATATTGAAAAATCTACTTTACTTTCTATCAGAACATATATAATGATTCAGAGTTATTTCAGGTAGTTGTAGTGTTTCTAATAACATACAACATGTAAAAAGCTTCAAAATTCATAAGACCAAGCTTCAAATTTCAGTTTCAGGTTATTTTCAAATATTTTATATACTTTTAAATGTAAATTAATTGAGATTTTGAACTGTCACATTTCTGTCATATTGAGGTACTTGTACTAGACATCTATCTGAAAAAGCAGTTTGCTATTTAAATATATTTTTCTGTCTTATTTTCCTACTAATATTCTACCTTATTCTATACATCTTGTATTTCTAAAACCTCGCATCAAGGATATTTTAATCATCAGCTTTCGATTAGAGATCATAGTATGTATGTATATTTCTTATCTTACTGATACTACTCTTTTATTAATTTTACATATTAAGTATTGAATTCTTGGTGCATTTGCATATTATTCATAAAATATTTACTCTTCTTATTAATTCTAGTATTACAAGCAACCTCGACTATATATATATATATATATATATATATATATATATATATATATATATATATATATATATATATATAAAACAATTCCTGCTCGTTTAATTTGAACATATCTTTTAGCCATTGTGAACTGCTGCTCTGATCTAAGTTTTACATACTGAATCAGAATTTGACTACAGCATGTGAAAATGACAACTCACAGTACATAGCAGCTGCTAATTTCCTCTGTAAGTTTCTCATTTGTCTGACTTCTTTTAAACTGTTCTAATCAGTAACTAACATCTAACTTTACTTCTTTCAAATAATATGTACAGTTAATATGCATTGTTAGAATTAATAACATTACAGTCTAAGCTAGTAACATTCAAAATGTAAGCAATTTATATTTTAGCAACATCTCAGTATAAAGCATTACTATGTCTTTTTCTCTTACCAATTTTTCACTTTTAATAAAAGAAAAAGTGTTATTTTGAGTAGATTTCTCAAATGTACACTCAAAAAAAAGAAAGAAAATGGAAAGTTATTTTCTTTTTTCACAGACATCAGTGATGAACTTTGATCTGGATTTTCTTCAGGAAAGTTCAAATTGGGATGAATCCAGCATTCTGACAAAAATGGAACATACCTTTGTTTTCAACCTTTCTCTAAGTGTCAGTTGTTTCATAAATGATCTGTGAAAGGAATGTGATGCACAAGAACAAAGAAAAAAAATCACCAGCACTTTAACATTTCTAATTCACATATTACTTAGATCTGACATTCATTTAAACCAGTAATGCTCATACTAAGCAAAGCTGAACAAATAAAATAAAATTCATAACATATAAAGTCTTAAAGTTACCATTTCTATTGCTTAAATGTAATGACATTCTGTTACAGGAAGTATTTGTTTAACATTTAGAAATATACCTATAAGTTTAGTTAAGCAGCATATATTAAGTAAAACAGTAATACTAACCATTTTATATTCCTCATCATGAAAAAAATGTTTTTACTTAAAATATAAATACATACTTACGCATGTTTTGGAGTTTAAGGTCCAGTTCAAACCTTTTACTTAAAGGGCAAATCTATTATTTCAGAAAATAAAAGTCCTGCAATCAGAGAACGCAAGTCACTTGTTTAAGGCTTTTTAATTTTAGAAGCAGTTTTCCATGAGTTCAGCCCAGTCTGTCTCTTCAGGGATATACTTTTCCACTTGATTTCTTCAGTATTATTAAGGATTTTATTGCTGTTAACAAATTGGAGGCCTCCACCAATGTGTTATGTATTTTGGTTTCTTCAGAAAGAAATAATTTGATCTTTGCAGGAAATACCAATGTGACTTTAATATTGTTCTTTTTTAAGTTCATTGATCAGTGGTAAACAGGATTTTCCTTGACTCATTACTTAACTGGAATAATCATTGTCAAATCTGACAACATGTTCACCTATTTTAATAGGTGGGCTGGACCATGTTGTTTTTAATATTTGATATTTTTCTATGCTAGACTTGAACTTAACTATAATTGACCATGGTGGTGAGTTTTCCTTCTTTGAACACATTCAACCTCAGATAACCCTCCAATAACTAGGATGTTAATGGAGCCTGGTCATCACTGACACAAATCACTACTCAACACATACCTCAGTGTGCTAGCTGGAAGTTCTTCATGATTCACCTCTCTTCAGTTTTCTAAGTGAGCAAAGAGCTCCTTAAAATGGTACAAAGCTAAGAGGGAGATGAGAAAACTAGATTAAAATATACTGTCTTTTATTTATTTATTCATTTATTTGATATTTGTTAACCAAATTGGATGATTACTGGACCTTTTTTAGCCTCATGTCATGCCATAGGCCAGCACAAAGTACATAGGAAATATACAGTCTAGACTGACAGAAGTATACATTGACAAACATATTCAAAACAGCATTCAACAGGTTATATCACTACAATTACAAACAAAGGCCAATAGTCTAAGATAAGAATAGGTATAAGATTAAACTATTCAAACATGCTATTAAATATACAAGTTAAATAAGTCATACTTGTTAAGGATGTCTAATACTAATACATTACAGAGGGTAATTATAGTCAATCATTGTCTTTAAACAAAGAACTTGCATACTTATTCATAATTCCACAATACTGATATAGGTATTTGAATGTGCATTATGCATATGGTGAGTTCAAAGTATAATTGTCCTGTACGTGGATGGTATACTATACTTACGGTTATATATCCCTAACCTAATAATACATAGTACTAACTTAGAAAACTGATAATATAAAAAAAATAATATAGCACTTTAGCAAACACTGCTGAGTAACATGCAGATAAATGGAAGTCATATCCCTAATCTGTGAACTGATGGAAAACTGATTATTATCTCAGATTTTCACTGTTAGGTTGTATTTCCTCTGTAGTTAACTGATTTTTGATCAGATCTCCTCAACACATCTTATTGCAATATTGCTACATATAAACCTATTCACAACATCTAACAAAGTCAAAGGTACATAGCAGCTGTTTATACCTGCAAGAGTCATGCACTAGAAGCAACCGCACACATCCAACAGCAACACCATCAGTCCATTAGCAACATACTAATACCATGCATCTTGCAATGTATATGAGAATATACCAAACCCATGGCATGTTATTAATAAAATACATACACTTGCAAAAAAACAATAATAATCTCATTTGTAAACAAAAAGAAGACAAACACTACATAGGTTCATTGTTTTACTTGTACTAGGGTATTGATCTGTTAGGATCTTAAGAAGTCTATGCTTACATATCCATGGTAGTATTTAGCCCTTATATTGTGCATATGAATAAACTAGAGGCAGGCATAGAGAGGATATGTTGGGTCATTTACTAGTGGCCCTTATACATGAATGGCGTGGGTGCTAAACCAGGAATGCATTTGTGGTTTTCCCATCCATTTATCCAAATTACTTTTTGAAAATAGTAAGAGAAGTACTTTGCTTTATGTAGAGTGGAAGACAGTTCTAGAAAATAGGTATTCACTGGATACATAGCCACCTCTTACGCATGTTCTGTTTATGTCACAAAACAGTTTGAAGTCCCTTGTGCAGATGTTCATATTGCCATTGAACTTGTAAATATGTAACAGGTCTGATATGATAGGGTTTGTGGAGGCTAATATGGCTAAGTCTTTGAGACAGTCTGCATAGTTTTTGTGATTCTGGCCCCTGATTTTTTTTTATGTTATTGAGAAATTGTTGCGGTCACTCCTATTGTGAAAAGTGTTTAGACAGGTACATACCAAATGGGGCAATTTTAGAATATTCAGTTTTGTAATCTAACATTTTTTTTTGTATCAGCTTTAATATTGATCACCTGTTGTTGAATTTCTAGGTCTCCTATGGGTACCAAAGACTGCAGCCTAGTAGTAGTGTGAACCATTATTTTTAAATCTAGATCCTTTATAAACCTTAAGATATATGGACAGATTTCCCTTAAACAGATCCCACTGCAAAAACAGAGACGATGAAAAGTATTCCATCAGACGTATCCAATTAAAAAAAAATTCTAGCTAGGTTTCTAAGCTGTCAGCACTACAAGAATGCAGATTTAACTGTAACAACTGCTTTCTACATAAGCCATTCTTAAAGAGCTGTAATCTCTTTTGGAAAAAGACCTTTATTTTAAATAAGCATTCTGTGTAGATTTTTTCAACAGGTATGACCTGTCTTAAAGGTTTCTAAATAATATTGCTGTTTGCTTTATGGCAGAGTGCTGCATTGTATGAGTTGGTGCACTGCAGTGTTATTTTTCCTTCCACTGTATTGTGACAGTGAGGTTGTTATATATATAAGTTAGGGAGGTATGGGAGAGGAGGCTTTTGCCCCACACAAAAATATTTTTTTTCTGTTTTTTGGTGTTTTATTTTCATTTTTTGGGGGGGAATTTCATCCTAAACTGATGTAATTATATACATACACTCACACATACACAAAATACAGACATAAACTCACATTCAGACATATACTCACATACAAAGTGAAACAGGACATGTCTATAGTAATTGCTCAGAATGTCAGGACATGGATTTCAGAGTCATGAATAATAGTGGCTGAATGACCAAAAATCCAGGCTTACAGATTCTAAGCCTAAGATTGCAATTTCTTGAAATATTCCCTTTTCTCTGGTAATCTCAGAGTAGGTATATATATATATATATATATATATATATATATATATATATATATATATATATATATATAGATATATATATATATATATATATATATATATATATATATATATATATATATATATATATATATATATATATATATATATATATATATATATACACACACACACACACACACACACACACATATATATATGCTATATTTCAAAAAACTAAATTTTTAACCATAGACATCCACACTTAGGACACTAATGACTATCTCTTTCCAGAATTTAAAAACTACTTACTTACCCTCATAACAGAAACCAAACTAGGTGGGGACTAAGCCCCCCACACCCCCCTAACTATATATACTAACTCCAGGATCACACTACAGTGAGGAAAAGGGCATATACCTTTTACTTGCCTTCCAGTACTCTGCACGCTGCCACTACTGCTGGCAACACGCAACACATCTGCCATATTACTTTAGATACTTCCCATAAAAGTGTAAAGAGACATACCCACATTTAGAAACACAACACTACTTTCTACATGACTATTGGTATTCTGACAGTCAGCACTGTAAGTTCTAGAAATGATTTTTATCACAAGCAAGTCACAGGTGAAGGGAAACCCACATCATGTCTATGGCTTACAATTCAGTGAAATGAGATTCAGTCAAATGTGTTTTCAGTATTTTGAAAATTAGGTGATTTGGTCTCAGTCAAATGAGATTTAGGTGATGTGAAGTAGACCCATAGACAGATAGACAGATAGATAGATAGATAGATAGATAGATAGATAGATAGATAGATAGATAGATAGATAGACAGATATGCTTATGTATATAAGGGGGGCATGAGCCACTGCAAAAAAGAAGTTTAAAGAAGAGCAGTGTTCAATATTCTGTCTTCCCCAGTGCAGAATAACAGTAATAATTATAACATCAAAAATTACAAAGTAATAGTCCTTATCTAAATTATCAGTTTATTCAGTGGAGCTAGCTGGGTCTAGTATGGTAGATGTGGTAGCTGGTCTGTCTTACAAAAATACTACAAAAGAAGGAATATGCATATTTTTTTTTCCTGAATAATCCTTTTACCTCAGTAGTATTAGCATGAAGTGAAATAATAGATAACAGCAATGATCTGCTGCACCAGCTGGAAAAAGGAAAAAGAGTACAAACAAAAATCTTATATATATATATATATATATATATATATATATGTGTGTGTGTGTGTGTGTGTGTGTGTGTGTGTGTGTGTGTGTGTGTGTGTGTGTTTCATTTTTGTATAACAAACAAAAGAGTGCTTAAAGGGCTGTGTATTATAGCAATAACCCATGCCTGGGTGTGGCTAATGCTGGATTTACCCACGGTTGGCGTGGTTTGGTCCCGAGAAAACAAAGACAACCGTGGGTAAATACAGCATTACCCACACCCAGAAGTGGGTTATTGCTATTATACCATGACATTATTTAAGAAAATAAACTATTACTTTGCTTAACTAATGGCATAGTATAATGGCTGTTTACTGCCCTTCCGCAGATGTCTGGCATCCGGCAGTTCTGATGTACTGTGCACCTGCGCAGTACATCAGAGTTGAGCAAAAGCAATGAGAAAGCAAGATCTCTGTTGCTTTTTTATGTTAGCTATGTTAAATGGGTTTAACATAGCGAGACAGTTTTAAAATAAGCAACGGAGATGTCCGTTGCTTATTTTAAAACTGTCTCGCCATGTTAAACCCATTTAACATAGCGAACAGTAAAAAGCAATGGAGATCTTGCTTTCTCCGTTGCTTTAAAACCTGTCTCGCTATGTTAAATGGGTTTAGCATGGCGAGACAGCTTTAAAATAAGCAACGGACATCTCCGTTGCTTATTTTAAAGCTGTTTCGCTTTGTTAAACCCATTTAACATAGCGAGACAGTGTTTAAAAGTATATACTAATGGAAAAAAGTCCGGGCGACCGGACCTTTTTCCATTAGTATAACTCGATTTACAATGTGCACGCTGGCCAATCAGTGTGCACGTTTTGGGGGGGTCATGGTATAATATAATTTTTACCACTGGAATTGAGGAAAGCAGTCAAAATACCTAACAAACTTATTTGGCCACACAGGTTTCATATACATGAGAAAGTCAATGAATCATAATGCCTGGTTGATTACAGAACTAAAAAAAGGAGATGGAAGAAATGTACAGCAAACTTGGTAGTTATAGTTATGGTATAAAGACTTCTATAAACAATATATCTGAGAAGGTTCAATAGCATGAGGAAGTGGTGAAAAATAGGAAGAAGAAAAAATACCAATATGAATCTGAACAACAAATAGCCTACAGACATTGAGCTATGAGACAGACAAAATATGTGTAAAGGGATCAATCAAAAAAAGAGAAAAGGAGTTAACTCCACCAATAGGAAGAGTCAGAATGAAGTTTTTCTAGGTCCAGGTATGAACCAATCATAAATGTAGCAAGAGAATTAGGAGATGAGATGCTCACACAGGCTTCAGGGGAAAAGATTGGAAATTTCCCAAACAGGTCCATACTGGTTTCAGAATAAATAGAAGAGAAGCAGAGGAAACAAATGAGAGAAACAAAAAAATCCTAGAATTGTCGGAAGCCAAAACAAGGAAAAATAGAAGCATGATGAATGTAAAGAGGGGTAGAATGGGGGACTTTGTACGTAGCAAAAGGACCAGTATGATAGAAACTGTATA
Source organism: Protopterus annectens (assembly GCF_019279795.1). NCBI lineage: Eukaryota > Metazoa > Chordata > Ceratodontiformes > Protopteridae > Protopterus > Protopterus annectens. The sequence continues at coordinate 568,716,489 of NC_056741.1, read as the reverse complement.
CAAGAATGTTAAATTTAACACCCTTGTATAAGGACAATGTTTGTAAAAATGTGAATAGTGAATTAGAGTTTAGTAAAGTGGAGAAATTTAAGAAAAGTATTGTCTGCCCTATTTTAAATATCAAACTGAATATTTTTAAACAAATGTCTGCACGAATCACTGGTTGTCACAATCAACTGCAAGCAGTGGTCAGAGAAGGCTCTAAGGCCAAATGTGACTAGAAAGCACAACAGTTCAAGGAATTATTCACAGCTTTAGCACAAGAAGAACAATAAATAAGGTAGAGTTGAAGAAGAATAGCAGTGCCTCGAAACAGCGTGTGCAAGGGGTCTATATCATATTATCGGATGGTGAAAAGAGCGAACACTCTTTCATCGATCTGATAATGTTGAAAAGAGAAAATAGCGAAGTCACGGAACATTGATTTTTTTTTCCCAGGGAAAAAAATTGGTGGGCCGTCTTCAGGACCTTGCCATTTCCTCCACTATGGTGAGATCTCAGAGTTGGTATATTTAAGTAGGGTTGGGGGGGTGAAGCCCCCCACTTAATTTTGTGTTTAAACTTTTATTTTATTTATTTCTTATTATTTTTTTTGCCGACCGCAAATTTTTTCCCTGTGAAAAAAGTTGCTGTTCCGTGTGTTCGTGTTTTTGTGATTTCAACACTATCGGTTCAATGAAAGAGCATTTGCTCTTTTTATCATCCAATAATGTGATATAAATGCTCTGCAAGGACTACAGAACAGATATGAAAGTTGGTGGTTGAATGCAGAAGCCTAGGAAGTCATCAGAAGAAAGAAGGCATGTAGGAAAACATGAGATGTAGAAAAGACAGACCAGGCTAAGAAGGAATACTGGCTGGCTAAGAGACAAAGAAAGGAATTGTAATAGTAAAGAGCAAGGCATCAGAGGCATTCTGCCAACTTCTGGAAATTGAATCAGTAGATGGCACAAAGAAACTATATCAGGTTGCAATGCAAAGACAGAAAGATAAAGAAGATACTGAGACACCCTTTATAAGGGATGCCAGGAAGAAACTACTCAGCAGTCCACAGGACATCAAGGGAGATGGATGGAGTACTTCCAGCAGCATCTGAATGAAGAAAACCCAACAGAAGCCCCAGATACAGCCTACAATGTGAGAAGAGGAGGAGCCCATCATAAAAGAAGTAAAACCAGCACTAAGGAAAACAAAGTCATGGAAAGCAGCAGGCTCAGTTGAGGTCACTGCAGATATGATAAAGATGCTGGGAATGATATGGCAGAAATGGCCCCTGAGGGTACTCATAACAGTATGGCAAGAGAAGCATATCCCAGATGACTGCAGAATAAACATACTAGTGTCAGTGGTACAAAACAAAGGGGGCATTCACAACTGTGGCAGTACTCAGGTGTCAAACTCCTATCACATTGCATGAAAGTTCGGGAATGGGTGATCAAAAAGGAATACTCATGTAGTAGAAAGTAAGATGGTAGATGAGCAGTTCAGATTAAGATCAGGATGCAGCACAACTGACCTGGTGTTTGCAGTAAGACAGATAGTTGAGAAAAAGTTGTAGATGAGGAAAAAGTCCTATTGGGCATTCATAGACATGGAAAAAGTATATGACAAGGTCCCAATAAAGCTGATTTGGGCAGTCTTGTGGTGGTGTGAAATACCAAAAACATCAATATAATTAGTATAAGCTATGTACAAGGACCCAATAACTTAAGTATGAACAGTGCTCTGTCTCACAGAGGGGTTCCCACTGGGGGCTTGCAACTCTGAGCTTACTGCAGTTCATACAGGTGATGGACTACATTAGCAAACAGGATGGAGGGGAATGATCAACAAAGATGCTGTATGCAGATAATGTGGCATTACAGACATACTCTAAGCAAGAACATCAGCAAAGGACGGAGGAATGGAATGCAAAACTGAAGGTGCATGGGATGAAACTGAGTACAGATAAGACAGTTGTAATGGCAGCAAGTGGGAGAAAATAGAAAAAGTTGAGAACTGAGATAGAAGGAAAATAGTCTACCAGGTTAACAACTTCAAGTATCTGAGAGGCATGCTGGAGGAGACGGAAGGTCTGAATGAGGAGTTCAAAGCTAGAGTAAGAGGGGTTGAAGTCAATGGGCACAGAGTGTCAGGTATAGTATATGACAGAAGAATGCCAAAGAAGCTAAAAAGTAAGGTGTAAAAACAAGTGGTGTGACCAGTACTGCTGTTGTTGTTGTATCTTTTGGCTTTTCCTGGTTAGGGGTCGCCACAGCAGAACTCCGGTCTGCTAATGATTAGCAGTAGATTTTTACATACTGAGTTGCCAGCCCTAACGTACAACCTTCAACGAAGGTACGCCCATCACGCATGTCTCCACACAGAAGATGCTTTAACTGGGAATCGAACAAGACAACATCTTACTGTGAGGCGACAACGCTACCACAGCACCACCATGCAGCTTGTGACCAGTACTGCTGTATGGTACAGAAATCTGGCCAGTAAAGGAAGAGCAGTTGACGAAGCTAGAGGTGATGGAGATGAAGTGCCTGGGACAGGTGATACAGTGTACACCATGGGACAGATAAAGAAATGAGGACATAAGAGCAGAAGTCAAAGTAGTCCCAATTGCAGAAAAGGTCAAAGAGAGCAGATTATGGTGCTTTGGGTATATGCAGAAAAGCAGAAGACAATCTGGTGAAGCAGATTTGGGAAAGGTAGGAAGAAGACAAGAGGAAACAAGGCTTCCCAGCAAAGAAGTGGATGGATTGCATGACAGAAGACTTACAACAGTCAGGCATTAGTGCTGAAGAAGGCAGGAGAGTGACATTGACTAGACAAAGATGGTGGTAATTGATACAACACCCTGACCTCATGAAAATGGGGGAAAGGGGGTGGTGGATGATAATGATGATAATGTGTGCAAGAAATTAGACAGACATTAGTGGAAAATTAATAGAAACAGTCATATAGATTTTACATTTTGTCACAAAAGGAAATAATTATTTGAAAAAATCTGAGAAAAAAGAAGCAATGAAAACAGATAAGGGTAGGGTTCATGGGTAGGTACTAGGCTATCTGCCCAAGGGCATTTATAAGCCTTGCCAGGGTGTGTCAGCTTTTGCAACCCCATTGATTAGTTAACTGATCTTCTGTCAAGCAGAGCCAATGAAGTGATCCCAGGGGTGTATTTTCTGTTACCCATCCACTCGTCAAGGTTTCTCTTGAAGAATGTTAGTGAGGGGCTCTGCCTAATGTAGTTTGGAATTTTGTTCCAAAGCATGGGGAGTCTGTCTGACAGGAATATATCCCTCCAGCATGTTCTATTTGCTGTTGTGGCAAGGTTTAGCTCACTAGAGCGCGTGGCTCACAGTGACTTGGATTTCTTTAGGTGGAGCATGTCCATCAATTCTGAGTTGGACATGGCTTTGTAAGTCAGGCAGAGATCACCTCTGAGTAAGTGATATGCCACTGAGTACAGCCAGAGTTTTTTCAGTCGGGCTGCATAGGACATATGTTTGAGGCCAGTAATCCTCTTGGTGAGGTACTTTTGTGGTCTCTCCAGCTGTTGGAAGTGTCTTGTGAGGTACATCCTAAATGGGGCATTGTACTCTATGTTGTGTCTGATGAGTGACGAGTAGAGGGACACTATAACCTCTTTATTTCTAGATGCAAACCCTTTAGTAATTAGATGGGCCACATAGAAGGATTTCCTAACTACTTTGGCAATATGATTGTCAAAGGAGAGAATACTATCTACATGGGTCCCCAGATTTCTTATTACCTCTTCTGTATTAAGGGGGCTGCCACCTATGTGGTAATTCGTGGGTGTTTTGTTTTTCCCAAATGGGATGACTATGCATTTTTTGGCATTTAGCTTGAGTCTATGACTTTGACACCAGGTGTCCATCTCAGTAAGGCCCTTTTGGAGGACGTCCATGTCAGCTGGGGAGTCAGTTATGGCTCCCAGTTTGCAGTCATCTGCAAACTTGGTTAGCCATAGTCTTCCTGTGTTTGCCTGTACTTTTGAGAAGTATATGCCAAACAGTAGTGGCCCCAGGACTGAGCCTTGTGGGACACCACTTGTGACTGGTTTAGAGTCGGACCTGGTGCCCGCTATTTTTACTGTGTGAGTTCTGTCTGTAAGCCAGTTGACAGCCCATCTCATAAAGTAGGGGTTTTTGTTCAGGCTGGTGAGTTTTTCTATAATACCTGAGTGGGGAATGGTGTTGAAAGCCTTGGCGAGGTTACGGTAGGCTGTGTGAACAACCTTTCCCTCATCTATGGCCTTGGTGACTGTCTCAAAAAAGTCAGCCAGGTTTAGTAGGCATGATCTGCCCTTAACAAAGTCAAACTGGGTCGGGTCAAGTGTTTTGAAGTTCCCAATGTCTTCGTTAATGAGTTCCATGATGATGCACTCCATAGCCTTACAGACCAAGCTAGTCAGGCTTATGGGGCGAAAGTTACCAGGGTCAGTTGTGGCCCCCTCCTTTGTGGAGTGGAATAACTGTTGCTGTGCACCATTCTATGGGCATGTAGCCTGTGGAGAGGCCGAGGTTGAACAGCGTGTTTAGGTGGGGGGTTAGTTCTTTCTGTAGTTCATGCAAGATGCAGCCTGGGACACCATCTGACCCCATTGATGCTGTGTTTTTGGCTTTTGAAAGGGCTATTTTCACCTGTGCATCTGTGACTTCTGGGACACTACACTTTTCCGGTATTGTTGTGTGCCCTTTTGGGGGTGAGAGGGGGTGAAGTTTGCACTGAATCTATCTGCCAGGATGTTGGCAATATCAGTAGGTTCAATATATTTTGTGCTATTTTGCACTAGTTCAGTGCATATCTGTGAGTTGCCACTTAGATTCTTAACATAGCTAAAGAAGACTTTGTGGTTATCTTTTAAATCCTTGGCTATTTTTCTTTCGAAGTTAGCCTTGGATGATTTTATGAGGGACCTTAGTTTCCTATTGATACTGATCAGGGATGTCTTTCCTTTTTGGGATTTGCTTTTTTTCTGAACTAGTTTCCCCCTTCTATTGTATAGCCTGTTTATGGCAGGGGGTCCACCAGACTGGTTTCCTTCTCTTACAGGAGTGAGTCTTGGTTTTGCTAAGGATGGCATGATCCATGCATCCTTGTAGGTGCTTATAGAGTGCATTTGTAAAGGTTTCTACATCTTGGGCAGCATTATCCTTTAGCGTGGGGGCTGTGAAACTTACCGCCTCTGTCTTAAGCAAGGTGAAGTTTGCTTTAGAAAAGTTTTTTACTGTGGTTTCCTTAGTTGGGAGTGGTGGTGGGGTGTGGACATCCAGAGTGATTAGTTTATGGTCTGATCTAACCAGTGACGGGTTGACCTCCAGTGTGGAACACCTGCCGCCCATGTTTGTGATGACCAGGTCCAATATGTTTTTACCTCTGGTAGGGGAGTTTACCAGCTGATCCAGGGTTTTTGAGTTGATAAATTCCAGGAAGCACTGGGCCTGGGAGTTTGTACTCAAGTAGTTTTCCCAGTTAATGGCAGGATAATTGAAATCGCCAATATCAGGGTGTTCGGTAGGACGTTCATGTTTCCCAGTGTGTCTCCAGAAAGGTGGAGTGGTGGTCCTTGGTCATGGAGGGTGATCTGTAGCAGGCCACAACTGGCATTGCAGATTTGCCTGATGTTAGTTGCACATGGATGATCTCAGAGGTATCATGCTGCGCCACTAACCTGGAGGTGTAGGTATCCTTGATGAATATGGATACACCCCATCCTTTTGTGTTTCGGTCCTTGTTCTGTGGCTGAAACATGTGGTATGAGTTGTAGCTCAGCAGTGCTGGGGTGTTCTCTGAAGCCTTGAACCAGGTTTCAGTTACTGCACAGATGTCAACGTTCTCCATACTGAGGAGTGCTTCGAGCATGTGCATTTTGAGATTTAAACTCCTGGCATTGAGTAGCATAACCCTCAGTTTTTTGTTAATTGTGCTGTTTATGGAGGTGGGTTTGACATTTGAGCCTTGTCTAAAAAAGGCACTATGGGGGCAGAAACAGCCTTGGCCAGTATTCAAAAGCCTAGGTGTGACAGTTGCAAGCTGTCTCTTGCAAAGCAATGCGGCTTGTCAAGCATGTCGTCCCAGGCTGACAGACACTAGATCCACTTTGAATGACACCAGAAGCTTAGCCAATTGTTGAAATTAATAATTTTTTTCTTTATACTTAGGTATCATTCTTGGTGAGGGCAGAATGCTACTCAGGGTCAGGGTCATACCAGCCTGGGCTACATGATCAGAGAGCTCTTCCATGTCTCTTTTCATGTAGTCCAGGGAGATACATCTCAGGTCATTCACACCAAAATGAACAATTACAGTCATATTTGTACTTGTTCTGGAGTGACCTGAGTGCTTGTGTTATGTGGCTACTAGCTATAATGACCAGTGAATATCGTAAGAAACTGATATATAAACAGCTCTTGAATATATAAATTAAAGCAGTAGAGTGGACAAAAGGGAACTGTTACAACCATTTAAAAGCAGATATTTGTCATACTTAGGGAGACTTAAATGAAGATATTTTTGATTTCATGACTGGAAAACATCAAAGAGTAGTTACATTTTTTGGTATACCAAAAATTCAGTTAAATAGTAAAACCTTACCAATTAGAGCTATATAGTAAGTGCAAATAGTTCTAAAATGGAATCTACTGCAATTTTTGTTTTTTGCAAAATTAATTAATTCAAATAGAGAAAAGGTTGGATACATTTTTTAGTGATTCATTTCATTTTATGAAAAAATAATGATTTAAGGATTAAAGAACATACTTATTCTATTACACTAGATGTTAAGTCTGTGGGTTCTTTAATTACTTATAATACAGTAGTATAATCGGCATCTCATCTAGCAAATTTCTAACTGATCTGTGCTTTAAAATGTTTAAATTGCATTTGCCTTCTGCTTTTTACAGTTTTTGCAATATCAATTTAAGTTGTTTTTTGTATTGTATAACTGTTGTAGGCTACACACTAAAGTGTGCTAGCCTGTTTATAGCATTTACAGTGTTTTCTGTGTGTTTTTCTGCTGTTTCCTGAAAAAAAATATATATATATATATATATATATATATATATATATATATATATATATATATATATATATATATATTCTCTTTTCCCGCCTTTGCTGAACTAGATTAGTCCATATTTCAGGTTTTGCTGAATTCTGGACTGTGGTATAGTTTCCTGTGTTGCCCATATCCTTACTCGGATAGGAGGTAGTTTCTCTGTTCACCAGTGAGAGTGGGGAGCTTTGAGCAGTCTATCTGTCCCTGGAGGAGTGGTCTCAGCCCTGAAACTAGTAGCTTATTGGCTGTTTTGGGTCAATTCCTATCTCTTTCAGTTTCCCTGCTTTAAAACCTACATTTGCGCGATTTTGCGCCAGTATACAACTCTGCACAGTTCCTTGTGGTGTCCTGCAGAGTGATACAGGCAACAGAGAGACCCAAGAGAGACTTTTCCAGATTTAAGCATTTTTTTCTGTTTTTTTTTATTCTGACTGCCTTTTCCCACCTAAAAAGTGAATTTCTAACTGATATGTGCTTTAAAAAGTTTAAATTGCATTTGCCTTCTGCTTTTTATAGTTTTTGCACTTGTGTTATATCAATTTAAGTTGTTTTTGTATTGTATAATTTTGTAGGCTACACACTAGAGTGTGCTAGCCTGTTTATAGCATTTACAGTGTTTTCTGTGTGTTTTTCTGCTGTTCCCTGAAAAAAAAACAAAAAATATTCTCTTTTCCCACCTTTGCTGAACTAGATTAGTCCAGATTTCAGGTTTTGCTGAATTCCAGACTGTGGTATAGTTTCATGTGTTGCCCATATCCTTACTTGGATAGGAGGAAGCTTCTCTGTTCACCAGTGAGAGTGGGGAGCTTTGAGCAGCCTATCTGTACCTGGAGGAGTGGTCTCAGCCCTAAAACTAGTAACTTATTGGCCGTTTTGGGTCAATTCCTGTCTCTTTCAGTTTCCCTGCTTTAAAACCCGCATTTGCGCAGTTTTGCGCCAGTATACAACCCCGCACAGCTCCTCGTGGTGTCCTGCAGAGTGATATAGGCAACAGAGAGACCCAAGAGAGACTTTTCCAGATTTAAGTATTTTTTTCTCTGTTTTTTTGCTCCAACTGCCTTTTCCCACCTAAAAAGCGAATTTCTAACTGATCTGTGCTTTAAAAAGTTTAAATTGCATTTGCCTTCTGCTTTTTACAGTTTTTGCACTTGTTTTATATCAATTTAAGTCATTTTTGTATTGTATAACTGTTGTAGGCTACACACTAAAGTATGGTAGCCTGTTTATAGCATTTACAGTGTTTTCTGTGTGTTTTTCTGCTGTTTCCTGAAAAAAAAAAAAAACAAAACAAAAAATATTCTCTTTTCCCGCCTTTTCTGAACTAGATTAGTCCAGATTTCAGGTTTTGCTGAATTCCAGACTGTGGTATAGTTTCCTGTGTTGCCCATATCCTTACCTGGATAGGAGGAAGCTTCTCTGTTCACCAGTGAGAGTGGGGAGCTTTGAGCAGCCTATCTGTCCCTGGAGGAGTGGTCTCAGCCCTGAAACTAGTAGCTTATTGGCCGTTTTGGGTCAATTCCTATCTCTTTCAGTTTCCCTGCTTTAAAACCTGCATTTGTGCTGTTCTGCATGATTTTGCGCATAGCGCAGCATTGGGCAGCACCGCTAAAATGGGTTTAAACCCAGCTCCACAAAGTCTGCTCTTCACTTTTTCCCTTAAAACTGTTCTAAATCTCAAAGTAAGCACTCTATTTTCATTCTAAAGCCCTGCAGTTGCTCATATAAGTAATCTTATAAGTAAGCACCAATAAACTAAAGCACTACACCCTCTATACTCCCTTTAAGTACTTGGCTCCCTATTGGTCCTTTTTGATCAGTCAAAAAGTAGTTCCTTATACTATTCTGGCATGTCCAAAAGTCAGTTTCGGGTTTACTCTCCAGTCCAGCTGGTGAATCTGGGAATCTTGAGGCAATGTTACAACTGCCTTATGTACACAGACCACCCTCTCCTCCTCCCAACAAGCTCAAATATATGTGAGAGATGCAACTATATAGCCAAACTGGAGGCTGAGCTCTCGCAACCCAGTACTGGCGCAGTCAGTCAGGAGGAGAAGGTAACCACACACACCACAAATCCAGTCTCACATAGACCTATCGCAACAGCAAATCAAACACATTAACACACAAAAACATACTCGGCGGCTCTAAATAAAAATCTGCCCAAGCAACAGAGATCTCCAAAGCAGACATCCAAGCAACCTCTACCCCACAACAATACCCACGTATCACATAGTTCACAAAGTCAATGTGCCACACAGTCACAGCCCTTAAGGCTAAACAACACACCTAATACACTTGTAATAGGTGACTCTATTGTCAGACACACTGATGTCCTACTCACCAGGCTGAACAAGGAGAATGTCACTGTAAGCTGCCTGTCAGGTGCCAGGATCTGCAACATAACACAAGCACTCAGGTCACTCCAAAGCAAGTACAAATATGACTCCGTCATTGTCCATGCTGGTGTGAATGACCTGAGACGTACCTCCCTGGACTACATGAAAAGAGACATAGAGGAGCTCTCTGATCATGTAGCCCAGGCTGGTATGACCCTGACCTTGAGTAGCATCTTACCCTCATCAAGAATGATGCCACAGTATAAAGACAAAATTATCAATTTTAACAATTGGCTAAAGTATTAGTGTCATTCAAAGGGGATACAGTGTCTGTCGGCCTGGGATGACATGCTCGACAAGCCACGTTCCTTCACTAGGGATGGCTTGCACCTGTCACCCCTGGGCTTTCAAATACTGGCTGAGGCTCTTGCCACCCCCATAGTGCCTTTTTTAGGCAAGGCTCAAAAGACAAACCCACCTCCATAGACAACACAAGGAAAAAGAAACTAAGGGTAATGCTGCTCTTTGCCAGAAGTCTAAACCTCAAGATGCACACACTCGAGGCTCTCCTCAGTATGGAGAATATCGATATCTGTGCAGTAACAGAAGCCTGGTTCAAGGCTCCCAAGAGCACCCCAGCACTACCAGGTTATACCTCATACCATGCTTTTTGGCCCCAAAACTCAGACCGAACCACAAAAGTAGGAGAAGTATCCATATTCATCAAAGATACCCACACCTCCAGGTTAGTGGCACTGCACGAAGCATCATAGACCATCCATGTGCAACTAACAGTGGGCAAAACTGCCTTTCAGTTTGTAGCCTGCTACAGACCACCCTCCCAAACTCAGGAACCCCACTTGGCTTTCCTGACAACACTGGAGAATATGAAAGTCTCTCCAAACACCATTATATTGGGTGACTTCAACTACCCAAACATAGACTGGGAGCACTACTCAAGCCCCAACACCCCCGCCCAACGGTTCCTAGAATTTATAAACTCAAATGCTATGGAACAACTGGTCATCACTCCCACAAGAGGGGAAAACATATTGGACCTGATCATCACCAACATGGGGACTCTATGTTCCATACCAGAGGTATACCCCTCATTGGTAAGATCTGACCATAAATTAATCTCACTGGACATCCATATCCTGTCCCCACCCCCAGCCAAGGAAACCACGTGAAGAACTTCTCAAAAGCAAACTTCACACTTCTCAAAACCGAGGTGGAATCCTTCAAAGCCCCCGGGCCAGTGGAAAATATGGCCCAAACCGAAGAATCCTTTACAAATGCATTCTATGGACACCTACAGGAATGCATGGATTGTGCTATCCCAAATAAAACCAAGACTCACTCCTCCAAAGGCAGGAGACCTGTCTGGTGGACCCCAGCCATAAATAAGCTATACAACAGAAGGAGGAAGCTACTACATGATAGAGCAAAATCCCAAAAAGGGAAGGCATCTCTGATCAGTACTAGCAAGAAACTACGATCCCTCATAAAATCATCTAAGGCCAGCTTCGAAAGAAAAATTGCACAAGACGCTAAAGATAATCACAAGGCCTTCTTTAGTTATGTCAGGAACCTGGGTGGCAACTCCCAGATATGGTCTGAGTTAGTGCAAATGACAAAAAAATACACTGAACCCACAGACATTGCCAACATCCTGGCAGACAGGTTCAGTGTAAACCCCCCCCCCCAAAAGAGCAAATGTCTATCCCAACAGAGTGTAGCCTCCCTGACATCACAGATGCACAGGTGAGAGCTGCGCTCTCCAAAGCAAAAAACACAGCATCAATGGGACCGGACGGTGTCCTGGGCTGCATCTTACATGAGCTCCAAGAAGAACTGAACACTCACATAAATTCACTGTTCAGTCTCAGCCTTACTACAGGATATGTACCCAAGGAAAGGCGTACAGCAACAGTGGTCCCACTCCACAAAGGTGGTGCCACAACGGACCCCAGAAACTATCACCCTATAAGTCTGACTAGCCTGGTCTGCAAAGCTATGGAGCGTATCATCATGGAACTCATAAACAAAGACATTGGGAACCTCCAAACACTGGATCCTACATTCGGCATTGTTAAGGGCAGATCTTGCCTCTTGAACCTGGTCAACTTCTTTGAAACAGTCACCAAGGCCATAGATGAAGGGAAGGTAGTCCACACAGCCTACCTGGAACTCACAAAAGCCTTCGACACAATACCCCACTCGGGCATCATAAATAAGCTCACCACCTTAAATATCAACTCCTATGTCACAAGATGGGTTGTAAACTGGCTCAGGGATAGAACCCACGTGGTCAGAATTGCAGGTGCCATGTCAGACTATAAACCAGTTACAAGTGGCATCCCACAAGGCTCAGTCCTGGGACCTCCCTTGTCCGGTATATATTTCTCTGAGGTAAAGGCTAACACGGGATGACTATGGCTGACCAAGTTTGCAGATGACTGCAAACTGGGGTGCCATAATCGACTCGCCGACTGACACAAGCATCCTCCAAAAGGGTCTCACAGAGACAGATAACTAGTGCCAGAGCCATGGCCTAAAGCTAAATGCCAAAAAGTGCATGGTCATCCCCTTTGGGAAAAACAAAGTGCCCACAAATTACCACATAGGTGGTAATCCATTAAGTACGGAAGAAGTAATTAGGGATTTCGGGACCCAAGTAGATAGGTTCATAGGTTCATAGGTTGATAGGTTCATACTAGGCTATCTGCCCTAGGGCATTTATAAGCCTAGCCAGAATGTGTTTGGCTTTCGCCACCCATTTTAAATTAATTTTGCTATGCCCTTTTTTGAGGTTAGTATACTGTGCCTCTGTCTAACAGTGACACAGAAGTGATACCCAGGGTAAACCTATGATCTCCCATCCACTCATCAAGATTCCTCTTGAAGTGAGTCAATGAGGGACTCTGCCTAACCTGGACTGGGATTTTATTCCAGAGTGAAGGGAGCCTTTGGGTTATGAATCTGTCCCTCCAGCATGTCCTATTTATTTCAGTGCTGAGGTTCAAATCTCTCGAGCGTGTAGCTTGATAGGATTTGGATTTTCTGAGGTGCAGCATGTCCATTAATTCCGGGTTGGACGTGGCTTTATACGTCAGGCACAGATCGCCTCTGAACAGGCGGTATGCCACTGAGTAGAGCTGGAGTTTCTTTAACTGGGCAGCATATGGCATCTGTTTGAGCCCTTTGATCCTCTTGGTGAGGTACTTTTGGGGTCTTTCCAGTTGCTGCAGGTGTCTGGTAAGGTACATCCCAAAAGGGGCATTGTACTCAATTATGGGCCTGATGAGGGATGAGTAAAGAGGCACGATGACCTCCCCTGATCTAGATGTGAATCCCTTCATGATTAGGTGGGCTATATAAAATGTTTTTCTAACCACTTTGGCCACGTGGTTGTCAAATGAGAGATTGCTATCAACTTGGGTCCCCAGGTCCCTAATTACTTCTTCTGTACTTAATGGATTACCACCTATGTGGTAATTTGTGAGCACTTTGTTTTTGTCAAAGGGGATGACTATACACTTTTTGGCGTTTAGCTTGAGGCCATGGCTCTGGCACCAGTTGTCTGTTTCTATGAGGCCCTTTTGGAGGATGCTTGTGTCGGCTGGAGAATTGATTATGGCAGCCAGTTTGCAATCATCTGCAAACTTGGTCAGCCACAGTCCTTCCATGTTGGCCTGTACCTCCGAGAAATATATACTGAACAAGGGAGGTCCCAGGACTGAGCCTTGTGGGATGCCACTTGTAACTGGTTTGGAGTCTGACATGGCTCCAGCAATTCTAACCATGTGGGTTCTGTCCTTGAGCCAGTTTGCAACCCATCTAGTGACATAGGGGTTTATATTTAAGCTGGTGAGCTTATCTATAATGCCCAAGTGGGGTATTGTATCGAAGGCTTTTGTGAGGTCCATGTAGGCTGTGTGGACCACCTTCCCCTCGTCAATGGCTTTGGTGACTGTTTCAAAGAAATCAACCAGGTTTAAGAGGCAGGATCTGCCCTTAACAAAGCCGAACTGGGTAGGATCCAGTGTCTGTAGGTCCCCAATATCTTTATTTATGAGGTCCATGATGATCCTTTCCATAGCTTTGCAGACCAAGCTAGTCAGGCTTATGGGGCAATAGTTTCCAGGATCCGTTGAGGCACCACCTTTGTGGAGAGGGACCACAGTTGCTGTACACCACTCTTTGGGTACATATCCTGTAGTAAGGCTGAGATTGAACAGTAGTTTTATGTTTGGGTTTAGCTCTTCTTGGAGTTCATGTAGGACACAGCCCGGGACACCGTCTGGTCCCATTGATGCTGTGTTTTTTGCTTTGGAGAGGTTGGCTCTTACCTGAGCATCCGAGATGTCAGGGGGGCAGCACTCTGCTGGGATAGATATTTGCCCTTTTGGTGGGGAGAAGTTTGCGCTGAACCTGTCAGCTAGGATGTTAGCAATGTCTGTGGGTTTGGTGTATTTTTTGTCATTTTGGACTAATTCTGAGCATATCTGGGAATTCCCACCCAGGTTTCTAACATAACTAAAGAAAGCCTTGTGATTATCCTTAGTGTCCTGTGCAATTTTTTCTCTCGAAGCTGGCCTTAGACGATTTTATGAGTGCCCATAGTTTTTTGCTAATACTGATCAGAGATGCCTTCCCTTTTTGGAATTTTGCTCTATCATTTAGTAGCTTCCTCCTTCTAATGTATAGTTTGTTTATGGCTGGGGTCCACCAGACAGGATGTCTGCCTTTGGAGGATTGGGTCTTGGTTTTATTTGGGATCGCATGATCCATGCATTCCTGAAGGTGTTCATAGAATGCGTTTATAAAGGATTCTGTGGTCTGGGCCGTAGTTTCCACAGGCCCGGGGGCTTTGAAGGATTCCACCTCGGTTTTGAGGAGTGTGAAATTTGCTTTAGAGAAGTTTTTCACTGTGGTTTTCTGGGCAGGGGGTGGTGTAGGGATGTGAATATCCAGTGAGATTAGTTTATGGTCTGATCTTACCAGTGAGGGATACACTTCTGGTCTGGAGCATAGAGTCCCCATGTTGGTGATGATCAGGTCCAGTATGTTTTCCCTCTTGTGGGAGTGGTAACAAGTTGTTCCATAGCATTTGAGTTTATAAATTCTAGGAACCTTTGGGCTAGCGTGTTGGAGCTAGAGTAATGCTCCCAGTCTATGTTTGGGTAGTTGAAGTTGCCCAATATAATGGTGTTTGGAGAGACCTTCATATTTTCCAGTGTTCTCAGGAAGGCCGAGTGGGGTTCCTGGGTTAGGGAGGGTGGTCTGTAGCAGGCTATAAACTGGAAGGCAGTTTTACCCACTGTAAGTTGCACATGGATAGTCTCTGATGCTTCGTGCTGTGCCACCAACCTGCAGGTGTGGGTATGTTTGACGAATATTGATACTCCCCCTCCTTTTGTGGGTCGGTCCAAGTTTTGGGGCCAAAAAGCATGGTATGAGGTATAACCTGGTAGTGCTGGGGTGCTCTCGGGAGCCTTGAACCAGGTTTCTGTTACTGCACAGATATCGATGTTCTCCATGCTAAGGAGATTTTCGAGTGCGTGCATCTTGAGGTTTACACTTCTGGCATTGAGTAGCATTACTCTTAGTTTCTTATCTCTCCTTTGACAATCACATTGTCAAAGTGGGTGAAAGACCTTCTATATAGCCCACCTTGTCATGAAAGGGTTCACATCTAGATCAAGATAGTTCATTGTGCCCCTCTACTCATCACTCATCAGGCTCATAATTGAATACAATGCCCCATTTGGGATGTACCTTACCCGACACCTGCAGCAACTGGAAAGACCCCAAAAGTACCTCACCAAGAGGATCAAGGGACTCAAACAGATGCCCTACACAGTTAGGCTAAAGAAACTCCAGCTCTACTCAGTTGCTTACCGCCTACTCAGAGGCAATCTGTGCCTGACATATAAAGCCATGTCCAAGCCAGAATTAATGGACATGCTCAGGAAATCCAAATCCCTTAGAGCTACATGCTCCAAAGACTTAAACCTCAGCACAGAAACAAATAGGACATGCTGGAGGGACAGATTCATATCCCAGAGGCTCCCCTCACTCTGGAACAAAATCCCAATCCATGTTAGGCAGAGACCCTCAATGACCCTCTTCAAGAGAAATCTTGATGAGTGGATGGGAGATCATAGGTTTACCCCTGGGATCTCTTCTGTGTCCCTACTAGACAGAGGCACAGTAAACTAACCTTAAAAGGGCTATCTTCTGTGACCTACTATACAGAGGCACAGTCAACTAATCTAAAAGGGTGGCAAAAGCCAAACACACTCTGGCTAGGCTTATAAATGCCCTAGGGCAGATAGCTTAGTATCAACCTATGAACCTATAATATGTAAAAATGGTTGTTAGGAAAATAAACATTTAATATGAAATGAGTTAATAATATTAGCATTCTGTTAAGTTTGATCTCAGAAAATAATTATTTCCTGTTTGATGGTTGGCTGTTTAAACAGTTACCATGGGTAGCTATGCGGGTAACCCACTTTTGGCCCCCAGCGATGAACATTTGGTAACAGAATTATGGAAACATGAAATTTTAATGAAGTGCATTTTGTACAAAATATACCCTGGGATTCAATAAACTCACATGGAGGTTACACATGTGCATGATGATGCGTGGTGAGCAGCAGTGCTCATTGCATATTCATGCCACACACTGCATTTAAATGTAAATAAGCAAGGTTTCGTTGATGGCAACAGTGTTGCCAGCAAAGAAACCATGGGTAGATAAATGTGTGTGCATGTACCTTTAAGAAGCTATCTAAGGGCTTGCACAAGTGTATAAATACTGAGCATGTGCAAGCTAGACTGCCATTTTGTAGTAAGCTATTGAGATGTAAGCATGTACATATAAGATCTGTCTGTTAATCAGTTTGTTTGTATTTTATGATGTTGTTATCCA
Source organism: Protopterus annectens (assembly GCF_019279795.1). Taxonomy (NCBI): domain Eukaryota; kingdom Metazoa; phylum Chordata; order Ceratodontiformes; family Protopteridae; genus Protopterus; species Protopterus annectens. The sequence goes on along the minus strand of NC_056741.1, from coordinate 568,700,138 downwards.
TTAAAGAATCTAAATGAAATACCCCACCTTCTTGTCTTCTATATTAGGAAGGGATGAGCAAAACCATGTAAACAAACATGAATAGCAATCCTGTTTAAATCAGAGCAGTAAAGGTGTGCGGTTTTGCGCAGAATGGCGCAATGGTCACTAAGGTTTAACAGATAGCTCTTAGTGCAAGACATCAGGACAAAAACCAACATATTGGGGGGGACAATGACCCAGAAATAGGGTCATATTTGACATATTCGCTCTGTAGAAATGTACTAGAATAATCAGCGGGTCATGTTGAGATACATGTTCTGAAAGATTTGAAGTCTGAAACTCAAATGTATGTAATTATTGATTCACATCAGTCCTGAGATCATCTCATTGATATGGCAGAAAACTACAAATTTGATAAGGAACACACCAAAAGATATAAAGGCAAAACTCTGTACATTCTTTGAAAATCTTGACAGTTGAGAGGTATGATTGTTAAGTATATGGTCCAAAGACAGTACAGGACAGTGAATCTTCACTGCAGATGATTGTGAAATCCCATTCCTGGCATTCTGTACTGAAATTGTGCAAATGATATGAAAGGGTACATGGACTGCCATATAAAATAAACACTCAGGGGAAGTGTGTGCATGAATAGGGACACAGATGAATTGTAGGAATAAGCACATGGAAAGACTACAGGTAAAGCAACCTAATGTACAGCAGATGAGCGCATATCAATGGAAGGTGGTTGTAGCAATAACACCAATCACATATCAATATGGTACATTAGGGACTACACAGTGAAATGTGTATTATGTGACTGTCACACAAGGTGACATAGCAATGGGGGTGATGTCCATGTGAGATAAGCATCCTTACATGAACAATGCAGAGGACATTTATCAGGAATGTTATATACAACTGGGGTATGGTGCATTTTGTGACACTATGCAACTGATTTGCCTGAATATTAGTGTAATCTCAGCAGAGGTCATTAGAAGAAGCCTGTAGAATCATGGACAATATCACCAGTAATCCCACATCTCTGACATAACACATGTAATTTACAGTGATCAAAGAGGGTTCTGCACAAACACACTTGTACAGCTATTATGACATGTCTACCCTCCATGAGAGTAATCATGCATGCTGTAATGACATTGTAGCATCTGCTAGAGATTTAGGAAGGACACTGCTTTACATGTATGTGACATTATGATAAATACAGGATAGATGACTGGTGTACATGGTAAATATGGCACAATCCTCACTATCACAAATGTTACCCATGTTATTAATGATGTCAAACAGCTATGTATGTATTGTGTTCATCTCTGGAACAGGTATCACACATACATCTGGTATAACACCTTGATGGGGTTTCCGCTCCATCAAACAGTAATGTTTATGCCACAAAAAGAATACTTAGGTATGGCCAATAAGATGTGAGACAGCTCACAGTTATACATCCCTGGAAGATGTGTAGTGAGATACGTGTAAAAGGGTGTATTGTACTCAATTATTCATGTGATGAAGGCTGTGAACTATGGAGGTGTTATAGCCTCTGATGTGGATGTCTTTCACATACTCAGTATTTGTGTTGCATACAAGGGAGTAGTTAGCGCTGTGGACACATGCTGGTGTACATTCCATATACCATCTACCCCATGACACAGATCACATACCTATTAGTTTGATTATAGGATGTGATGTCTACATTATACTTGGGCTGTGCATTTGTTTTCCTGATGTAACAAATCCCTCCATCTTTTTGTGTCATGTGTCATTGCAGGTGTTGTCATGGTTGTGGCAGCAATCTTTGATGTGTGTTGATACTGTCTGTGTTATACTAATATCACAGTTGGAATCACTGATTGCCCACAGTCTGTAGCCCTTCAGACAGCTTTTGGACACAGGATGTGAATGTCATTTGTGATGCCTGTGACTTAAATAATGGACAGGAAAGGACCTAGCAGACAGGCCTGATGTATGGACCTGATCAATGGACCTGAAATATACTTCACTTCACATGTTTCAACATATTTCCATGCCATGTATGTGTTACAGTGGTCTCCCTACTTGGTGATATAGGTGTTTATGGCCACATCTGACAGTGTTGAGTGAATACCTCAGTGTGGATTTGTGTCAAATGCCTTAGACTTGTCAACTTCAAAAGAATGATAGTGTTGTTGTCATGCATGCCCTTGATGACTTCTTTGCGGACATCTTACAGATGTAACAGACCTGATGTAGCATTAACAACTCACACAGGTCTGTTGCACACAGCTGGGATATTACTAGTGTCCCTTTAATGAAAGATCCATGATGACATGTTGGTCTACCTCATAGATGAGGAGAGTCAGGATGTGTCTATACATGCATGCATCAGATGCTGTCCCCCCAACTCATATGGATGCATGTTGATGTACTCCCTTCTGCAGGGACATAGTCTGTGTGTAGGGTGTGTTGAAGTGTGCATTCAACCATGTCAGGAAGTGAGTCACACCATAGGCAATCTGCAATGTTGTAACAGCCTATTGATTCTGTGTGATAGGCCTGGATGAAGGTAAGACAGTGCATACTGGCTTTTCTGATCTGGCATAGGGCTTAGACATAATCCCATCACTGAAAAACTCATCCAGCTGATGATTAACCCTTAAGTCACTAGATGGGTAACCAATTGGCTCACTAACAGAACACATACTGTGAAAGTTGGTGAATCAACCTGTACCAGTAGAGCTGTCACCATTGGTGTACCCCAGGGATCTGTGCTTGGCCGTTTACTATTTGGACTCTATTTCTTGACAGTTCAGGTTAAAGTATACAGCCCTTGGTTTACCGCTTTTGCTGATTCTTGCATACTAGGTCCAATCATTGAGTCCACCTATGATGATAACATACTACAGGAGAGGCTATCACAGACAAGTTATTGTTGACAAAGCCACACAGCCTGTAAATAAATGCATAAACATGTCTTTATTTTGCCCTTCTGCAAAGTGAAATTTCCTGTTAATTACAGCATTGACAACAGTCCTGCTATGCTGAACCCAATGATGCAATTGTCTAAACTATTGTTGAAAGCCTATGTTGTGCACACAATAAGTCACTCCATTGTATTCAGATCTGAGGATTATATTACAGCACTGTACGCAAACTTCATCAGAACACTAATAGAATATCATGCTCTTTTATGCATGTACCTCACCAGACACATGCAGCAGCCAGAGAGACCACAGGTGTTTCTCACCTGCATTACCAGGTTATAAATCATACCACATCTTTCAGCCACCTAACCAAGACCAAAACACTAAAGGCAGAAGCATGTCAATGTTCATTAAGGATATCTACAGCTCCAGTCTAGTTGCTCAACATAATGCATCTGAAATTATCCAAGTGCAACTAACACTGGGCAAGACTGCAATCCAGGTTGTAGCTTGTTACAGATCCCCCATCATGCCCCAGGATTCCGACTATTCATTTCTTAAAATACTGGAAACTATTAAGGTATAACCCAATACCTTAATTATGGGTGATTTCAACTACCCCACCATCAACTGGGAAAACTACTCATGTACCAACACATTCGCTCAATGTTTTCTGGAATTCATAAATTCCAGTGCCTTGGATCAGCTTGTCCCCACCCCCACCAGGGGCAGCAATATCCTGGACCTGGTCATCACCAGTATTGGTAACTGGTGTTCCACGCCAGAGGTCAACTCCTCGCTGGTCAGATCCAACCACAAGCTAATCACCCTACACATCCATATCCCACGCCCCATTAAGAAAACCACCATTAAAAAACAACTCCAAAGCCAACTTCATGCTTCTTAAGACAGAAGTGGCAAACTTTATGACACCCATGCAGATGGAAAATAGAGGTACAACTGCTGAATCTTACACAAATGCACTGTATAAGTACATACATGAGTGCATGAATCATGCCATCCCCAACAGAACCAAGACGCTATCCTCCAAAAAAAGGAAGCCAATCTGGCGGTCCCATGCCATAAATAAACTCTACAACAGATGGAAGAAGCTTTTTCAAAAAAGAGTAAAATCCCAATATTGGAGGAACTCCCTGGTCAGCCTGAGCAAGAAGCTTAGATCCTTCATAAAATCCTCCAAAGCCAGTTATGAAAATAAAATCACCACTGATTCCAAAGACAACCACAAAGCATTCTATAGCTATGTCAAGAATCTCAATGGCAACACTCAGATCTGCTCTGAGCTACAGCACAATGGCACTAAATATACAGAACCAACCGATATTGCCAACATCCTGGCAGATAGGTTCAATGCTAACTTTACCCCCCTCTCACCTTCCAAAGGTCCCATCTTAATATCAGAAGAATGCAAAGCCCCTGTAATCATGGATGAACAAGTAAAGGCCGCACTCTCCAAAGCCAAGAACACAGCATCCATGGGACCAGACAATGTCTCAGGCTGTGTACTGCACAAACTACAGAACGAACTGGCATCCCACCTAAGTACCATGTTCAATCATAGCCTCACCTCAGGCTATGTGCCTACTGAATGGGGCACAGTGGTAGTTATCCCACTCCACAAAGGGGGTGCCACCATGGACCCTGGAAACTACCACTCCATTAGCCTGACAAGCCTGGTCTGCAAGGCCATGGAACATATCATCTTGGAGCTTATAAACAAAGACATAGGTAACCTCCAAACTCTAGACCCCACTCAGTTTGGGTTTGTAAAAGGTAGATCATGTTTATTAAACCTGATCAACTTCTTTGAAGCAGTCACTAGAGCCGTAGATGAGGGCAAGGTAGTGCACACAGCCTATCTCGACCTCACCAAGGCTTTTGATACCATCCCCCACTCTGGAATTATAGATAAACTCAATAACTGGGCATAAATCCCTATGTCACAAGATGGGTGGCCAACTGTCTCACTGACAGAACCCACACAGTAAAAGTAATCGATTTCAAGTCTGACTTCAGACCAGTGTCGAGTGGAGTGCCACAGGGTTCGATGCTGGATCCTCTCCTGTTCAGCATCTACTTCTCTAAAGTGCAGGTCAACACAGAAGGTCTTTGGCTAACAAAGTTTGCAGATGACTGCAAACTGAGAGCCATAATAGAATCACCTAATGATGTAGACATTCTACAAAAGGGCCTCACAGAGACAGATGCTTGGTGTCAAAGTCATGGCCTCAAGCTCAAAGCCAAGAAGTGCCTTTGGGAAAAACTCAGTACCATTGAACTACTACATAGGCGGTAGCTCACTAAACACTGAAAGTGTGATAAGAGACCTCAGGACACAGGTGGACAGTAGTCGTTCCTTTGATAACCAAATCACCACAGTAGTCAGGAAATCCTTCTATGTGGCACACCTCATCACAAAAGGATTCTCCTCTAGAAAAAAGGAGGTCATTGTTTCTACTCATCCCTCATCAGACCCATTATAGAGGACGATGCCCTGTTTGGCATGTATCTCACAAGACATCTACAACAATTGAAAAGGCCACAGAAGTACCTCACAAAGAGGATTACTGGCCTCAAACAGATGCCATATGTAGACTGTCTCAAAAAACGCCAGCTCTACTCCATCACATATCACCTACTCAGAGGTGATATGTCAAACCCAGAGCTGTTGGACATGCTACACTTAAAGAAATCCAAATCTCTCCAAACCACACACTCCAGGAACCTAAACCTTGTCACCAAAATAAACAGAACATGCTGGAGGGATAGATTCCTGTCCCAGAGCTTCCCATACTCTGGAACTAACTACCCATTGGCCCTCTTTAAGAAAAATCTTGACGATTGGATGGGAAATGGAAACTTCACACCGAGGATCACTTCTGCAGCACTGGTTGACAGGAGCACAGGAAAATAATTTAATTGGGTGGTGAAAGCCAGAGAACCTTTTTGGCTAGGCTTATATAGGCCCCAGGGCTGATAACCTAGTACCTACCTATGAACCTATGAACCTATAAGAAAACACAGGGCCTACAAACCATGCCATGACATATGTGGATAGACTGAAAGTCATGTCACTGTAATCTGGATTGTATAGGATGAGGTGAATTTTGTCTGTCCTCCAGGCCAGTCTCTGACCCTGACCTGGTGGGCATAATACACATTCACAAATCAGATATAGCTGATGACATCATCAGTTTCTGGTGTGGACAATATGGTAATAACAGTGTCCCACATGCTGGTATAAAAGGCTCTATGTAATGTCAGACAAGACCACAAACATACACTCACCCACCCAGTTGACTACAGTGAGAATAGAACACCTACCTATTAAGTACACAGACTACAGAACTCTGCATTTAAGGCAGGCACCACAGCTCAAGTCCGATTTGGGTTTCTCAGACAACACTTTATAGCTGATGACATCACCAATGCCTGGTGAGGAGAATATGGTAATAACAGTGTCCCACATGCTGGTGTAAAAGTCTCTCTGTAATGTCAAGTAAGAGACAAACACACACACACACACACACACACACACACACACACACACACACACACACACACACACACACACACAGTTAACTGCAGTAAAAATAGACCTCCTGTATATCTAAGTACACAGACTACAGAACCCAGTATTTTACACAAGCACCATGACACAAGTCTGACTTTTACAAGAATGCAGGTCATCTTATAGTGGATGACATCAGCAGAGCATGTTGGAGAGAAGATGGGAGGCTCACATAGGTTCTTAGCTTCATGGGTTCATAGGAGGTTACTAGCCTAATGGACCTACAGGGGGTTACAAGCCTAGAAGTGTAAAAACACAAGTACCCTTAGTGAGCATAATTAGATTGTCATTGTTAGGAGTGAAATTTTGTGATTAGCACTAACTAACCCTGTCCGTGAGAGACATAGGTGCCACCTCAGGGATGAATTTATAATCATCCATCCTGTTGTCAAGGTTGCACTTGAATAGAGTCATTGATTGATTGATTCACAAGCAATGGGTGATTATTACAGAGATATGGCAATTGTTGGGAGATATATCAGTCTCCCCAGCATGTTCCGTTTATGTCACAAGCTAGGTTGAGATGCCTGGAAAAAAGTTATTTTTGTCCCATTTGATTTGCAGATGTCCAGCATTTGGAGTAGGGCAGGGTCTGAGATGACTCTGTAGGCCAGGCATAGGTCACCTCTCAGCAGCCTGCATAATACTGAGTACAGAGACAGGTCTTCCAGTCTTCCCATGTTTGTCATGTTTTGGAAACCCTGGATTCTACCAGTCACAAATCTCTGTATTTTCTCCAGTTGCTGCACATGTTTGGTGAGGTATAGCGAGAAGGGAGCATTTTATTCAGTTAGTGGTCTAATAAGGGTAGGGCTATGACCTCCTTAGTCTTGGATTTGATGTCCTTATTTATGAGGTGCACAATGTAGAATGTGTGTCTCATCACTATGGACACATAGTGATTGAAGTGTACATTGCTATCAACATATGTTCCCAACTCTCACAATACTGTGTATGAGCTTAGAGGTGTGCTATGTATATCATAATTATCAGGAGTACTTCATTGTCAAATGGGACAATGAGGCATTTTCTGCTTTAAGGTTCAGTCCGTGAGTCTGACACCAATCATTTGTGTGTGTCAGCCCCTTCTGCAATATTTTAACATAGTTGGGGTACTCTCTATGACTGTATCTAGTTGACAGTCATCTGGAAACTTGGTAAGTCACAGGCCATCTACCTTTGCTTGGACTTCTGAAAATAGTCTCCAAACAGTTGAAGGCCCAGCACCGATCATTGTGGTATTCCACTGGTAAGTGGTCTAGTGGTGGAGGTGCAGTCCCTAACTTTGACAGTGTGATTCTCTCTCTGAGCCAGTTGGCTATCCCCAGATGGGAGAGTTTTTCTATGATACCTGAATGGGGGATAGTGTCAAAGGCCTTAGATAAATCAACATAATGGTATGTCCTGTTATCTCTCATCCAGGTCTTTTTGGTCACTATCAAAGAGGTCCACTAGGTTTAATAAGCAAGATCTAGCCTTGACAAAACCAAAGTGGGTCAGGTCAAGTGTGTTGAAGGTCACCTATGTCCCTGTGAATAAGGTCAATGCTGATCCCTTCCTTTCAGATAAGTCATTTTAGGCTTATGGGTCAATAGTTCTAGTTCTGCGTGTTAACATGTTGATGTGAATTGCATATCACACATATTACTTTCTGTAGTGTAGCTGATATATGTGTGAAAAAAGTATTGAGACCCCAGGGTTGCAGTGCATGGGTGGAGGCAACATACGTCTGTATTGTAAATATGTGACATATTTTTGTTAGGGCCTTCATTTTGTGTTTCTACATGTAATTTCATGTCATAGATAGGAAATGGACAGTAAACAGCAGTAATACATGGTAATATTTACTTTTCCACAGCTTGCTGAGCTGCTGATTTGAGCGATGGTCGGCAAAGTGTTTGCCATGCGAGATATACTTTCCCTGTTTGTGAATAACTAAGAAGTGGGTAAACACAAGCCACATTGCTAAAGTCTGAGAATTAGCACTGAGTCTATGAAATACACCTGCTGCTTAACTGACTCTGTGGTAGCAGGTGTAAATGCACTGACATTTATTTTTGAGCCCAGACAATATTGTGCTGAAACCCAGGTGCATGTAAGACTTTTAAATACTTTTAAATAATCAGTGATAATGGAATGGCATTAATTCTTTATAGTACATGTGTTGCCTTGTGGTAGCATAGTGCAGCAGGGTTAAGCAAGATTGCAAGGAAATGACCATAGCATTGCACTACTGCTGAACATCGCCTGGCATTGCTGCATGATGCAAAACTCCTGGCAAAAATAGAGGCCAAAAAGTAAAGGGATCCATTGCTTTTTCTGCTGCTTATGTGCGTTGTATGCGATTCTATTTTTTGACCAGATTATAGGTGTTAAAATGGGGTAGATAGGAAAGTGGTGAAATGGGGAACAAGCAGGACCAAAACAAAGGGAAAGCAATACAGGTACCTGCAGTAGGGAGGTATGAAAGAACCATAGCTATCCATTTCTTCAATAGTAAAAACTGATCATACGTGCATAATATTTGCTGACTTTGGGCTGTCAACTCCAGAGTGAGGGGTGACAGCAATGAAACCATGCTGTATAGCCAATTGGACTGAATCGAGTGTGTTAAGAAGACACGTGCAAAATGAAGAGCTATGTTTGGCACGATTATTTTTTGTGGGATAGGTGCCATTTTTTAAATTCAGTAATAGAGGACTGCTCAGTAAGAGACATAGGTATGTCTGGGTCAGATAATTTGGGTAGGTGAGAAAGCAAATGCACACAAACAAGACAAGAGACAGGGATGGTAATGGACACAAAATGTCACTGGACACCATGATTGGGGTGAAGGCTCATGGACATCAAGCTTGGAGACAGTGAGAATTGAGTCCTCACCCACTGGATTGTTGTCACTGTCCCATTACTCCACTGGCAGCCGGAGTGCATGACATCTTCTCCTTCAATGGACCATGAGGAAGAGTAGCCTCTCCATCTGGTATAGGTGTACACAGTGGTGCAGTGCATGACCCTACGCACCATCCCTGGCATCACCTTGTGGGTGATGAAATTGCCACCATTGCCACTGCTGCCAGAAGATACCACTGTACCAGTTTCCAGGGCAGTACTAACTGAGGGCGCAGGTAGTGCAGGGGCAGCACAGGTAGTGCTGCCAGGTTGGTTACCAGATATGCTGGGCATCAGTGCTGGAGTTGGTGGAGTGGGAGCAGGCTGATCCAGTGGGGCTGGCCTACCTTTCTGTGCTATGTAGCATTTATTTATTTACATTTGTTGACCAGGAAAGTCCAACTGGATGCAGGTCCATTTTCAGCGGAGGCCCAGGGAGAAAAGCTCCACAAATTAAAATATTACAGACATAGTTAGTGATGTGGTGCACATGGATAGCATGGAGACATTTTGACACCACATAACAGAAAATAAAAAAGAGAGATAAGGGTTGGGGTGATAGAAAAAAAGATAAAATTAGTACTATCATTTGTGACATACAATTCATTAACACAATTATGCAACTCCTTTATCGGAAGTATTACATTTAAGTATATGTCCTAACAGATACACACTATACTACAGATTGCTGAAAGTAATCATTGAAATGTGCACATATTGCACATATGCAAGTGTTCCAATTATACAGATTACAGTTTATAGCAAGCCATTTGTGCCACTGGTAGAGTTTTTAATTTAATGTAAATATTACTGAAGAAATAACAGTATTGCATAGCTGGGAAGCATGGTATTTGAACCCACAATCTCTGACTACAGTCTAATATTGGAGTCTTACAATTAGTTTGTGCTACAGACTAATGCATGCATACTAGCTTTTACAGTTGGGATATGTATGCTCAATTTGATACAACTGTATAAAAAACAGAAAAGCTATCTTTAACTTTTAAAGCTACAATAACACTTCTCTTCTGCTGCATACATACCTCTTGCTTCCCTCAGTCTCTCCAGGCAAGCAACATGAGCCTGTCACTTAGGTTCATAGGTTCATAGGTTCATACTAGGCTATCTGCCCGAGGGCATTTACAAGCCTAGCCCATAGTTTTGTGGCTTACGCCACCCCTTTAGTATGGGGAACTATACCCATTATTTTGCTGTGCCTCTGTTGAGCAGTGACACTGAGGTAATCCCTGGGGTATATCTGCGATCTCCCATCCATTGGTCAAGATTTCTCTTGAACAAGGCCAGCGAGGTGCTCTGCCTCACATATACCGGGATTTTATTCCACAGCATAGGGAGTCTTTGGGTGATGAATCTATCCCTCCAGCATGTCCTATTAATAGCCGTGTCGAGGTTTAAGTCTCCCGCCCTTGTGGCTCTGACAGATCTAGATTTTTTGAGGTGAAGCATATTCATCAAATCTGCGTTTGACATGGCCTTGTATGTTAGGCAAAGGTCACCTCTGAGCAAGCGGTGGCGACTGAATAGAGCTGGAGTTCTTTCAGTCGGGCAGCATAGGACAGATGTTTGAGACCCTTTATCCTTTTGGTGAGGAACTTTTGTGGCCTCTCCAGCTGCTGCAAGTGTCAGGTCAGATACATTCCGAATGGGGCATTGTACTCAATCATTGGTCTGATGAGTGATGAGTATAGGGAGACTATGACCTCCCTTGATCTAGATGAGAATCCCTTCATGATAAGGTGGGCAATGTTGAAGGTCTTCCTAACTACTTTAGCTACATGGGTGTCGAATGACAGACTACTATCAACCTGGGTCCCCAGGTCCCTGATAACTTCTTCTGTGCTCAGTGGATTGCCACCTATTTGGTAGCTAGGGGTAACCTTGTTTTTCCCGAAGGGTATGACTATGCATTTTTGGCATTTAACTTTAGGCCATGGCTCTGGCACCAGTTATCCGTTTCTGTGAGACCCTTCTGAAGGATATCTGTGTCAGATGTGTTTTCTACTATGGCCCAGTTTGCAGTCATCTGCAAACTTTGTCAGCCATAACCCTCCTGTGTTTGCTTGTACTTGGAAAAGTAGATGCCAAACAAGAGTGGGCCCAGGACTGAGCCCTGTGGTACACCACTTGTGACAGGCTTTGAGTCTGACATGGCGCCAGCAACTCTGACCCTGTGGGTTCTGTCACTCAGCCAGTTTGCAACCCATCTTGTGATGTATGGGTTAACATTTAAGCTGATGAGTTTTTCAATGATACCCGAGTGGGGTATTGTATCGAAGGCCTTCGCCAGATCGAGGTAGGCTGTATGGACTGCCTTTCCTCATCAATGGCTTTGGTGACTGTTTGAAAAAGTCAACCAAGTTTAGAAGGCATGATCTGCCTTTGACAAAGCCAAACTGGGATGGATCCAAAGTCTGCAAATTCCCTATGTCTTTATTTATGAGGTCCATTATGATCCTCTCCATGGCTTTGCAGATAAGGCTTGTCAAGCTAATGGGCGGTAATTTCCAGGGTCGGTGGAGGCACCGCCTTTGTGAAGTGGGACCACAGTTGCAGTGCGCCACTCCTGGGTACGTATCCAGAGGTAAGACTATGATTAAACAGCTGTCCTAGCTGTGGGTTTAATTCCTCGTTGAGTTCATGGAGCACACAGCCGGGGACACCATCAGGTCCCATGGATGCTGTGTTTTTTCCTTTGGAGAGAGCAGTTCTCACTTGGCCGTCGCAGATGTTTGGGGGCTGCAATCGCTTGGTATAGCTATCTCTCCTTTTGGGGGGGGAGAAGTTTGCACTGAACCTGTCAGCCAGTATGTTGGCAATGTCTGTAGGATCAGTAATCTTCACATCATTTTGAACTAGTTCTGAGGATATCTGGGAGTTTCCTCCCAGGTTTCTAACATAGCTAAAGAAGGCCTTATGATTGTCTTTTGAGTCTTTAGCTATTTTCTCTCAAAATTTGCTTTGGATGATTTTATGAGAGCTCTTAGTTTTTACTTATAGTGATCAAGGGTGTCTTACCTTTTAAGGATTTTGCTCTATCTTGTAGTAGCTTCCTCCTTTTGTTGTAGAGTTTGTTTATGGCTGGGGTCCACCAGACTGACGCTTGCCTTTGGTACAAAGAGTCTTTGTTTTGCTTGGGATTGCCTTATCCATGCAGTCCTGCAGGTGCTGGTAGAAGGCATTTGTAAGTGATTCAGCGGCTTGAGTACTGTTTTCCATGGCTCGGGGGCCTTAAAGGAGACCACACTAGTCTTTAGAAGTGTGAAGTCGGCTTCGAGAAGTTCTTTACTGTGGTCTTTTTATTTCAGGTGGGGGGGGAGTGAGGACCTCCAGCGAGATTAGTTTGTGATCAGATCTCACCAGTGAGGGGTATACTTCGGTGTTGAACATTGTGCTCCCATGTTCGTGATGATGAGATCAAGTATGTTTTCTCCTCTTGTGGGGATGGTGACTAGTTGTTCCATGGCATTTGAGTTTATGAATTCCAGGAACTTTTGGGCTAGGGTGTTTGGGCTTGAGTAGTGTTCCCAGTCTATATTAGGGTAATTGAAGTCACCTAGTATGATGGTGTTTGGTGATACATTTATCCCCTCTAGTGTTTTCAGGAAGGCCATGTGAGGTTCCTGAGTTTGTGAGGGTGGCCTGTAACATGCTACAATTTGCAGAGCAGTCTTGCCTATGGTTAATTGCACCTGGATGGTCTCCGATGCATTGTGCGTTGCCACCAGTCTTGAGGTGTGGGTGTCCTTGATGAATATGGATACCCCCCCCTCCTTTCTTGGTATTGTCCGGATTTTGGGGCGGAACGCATGATAAGAGGTAAAACCTGATAGTGCTGGGGTGCTCTCAGGAGCCTTGAACCAGGTTTCTGTCACTGCACAGACATCGATGTTCTCCATACTGAGAAGGGCCTCGAGTGCGTGCATTTTGAGATTTAGACTTCTGGCATTGAGCAGCATTACCCTTAGTTTTTTCCTTTTTGTGTTCTAGGGTGGTAGGTTTAGAATTTGAGCCTTGCCTAAAAAGGCACTATGGGGTGGCAAGAGCCTTTGCCGATATCCGAATCCCAGGGTGACAGGTGCAAGCCGTCCCTTGCGAAGCAGCGTGGCTTGTCCAGCATGTCATCCCAGGCAGACAGACATTGGATCCCCTTTGAATGACACCAGAGTTTAAGCCAATTGTTAAAGCTGATCATCTTATCTCTGTATTGTGGCATCATTCTTGGTGAAGGTAGGATACTGCTCAAGGTCAGGGTCATACCTGCCTGGGCTACATAATCAGAGAGCTCCTCAATGTCTCTTTTCATGTAGTCCAAGGAGGTACGTCTCAGGTCGTTAACACCAGCGTGGACAATGACTGAGTCGTATTTGTACCTGCTGTTGAGAGACCTGAGTGCTTGCGTTATGTGGCGGATTCTAGCGCCCGACAGGCAGCTTACTGTGACCTTCTCCTTACTCAGTCTGGTGGCGGACGTCAGTGTGTCTGACTATGGAGTCACCAATGACTAGTGTGTCTGGCATTGTGTTTGGCCTTAAGGGCTGTGACTGTTTGACACTCTGACTGTGAGGTCTATGTGTTGCAGGTGTTGTGTTCTGAGGTGGTGGTTGTTTGGGTGTCTGCTTTGGTGGCCTCTGCTGTTTTGGTAGATTTTGATCAGAGCCGCCGAGTATGTCTTTGTGTGTTTATGTGTATGATTTGAGGTTGTGATGGTACTATGTGAGACTGGGTCTATAGTGTGTGTGGTAACCTTCTCCTCCTGACTCGTCTTGCCAGTCCTATGTTGAGAGAGCTCAGCCTCCAGTTTGGCCATATAGTTGCATCTCTCGCATGTATTTGTGTTTTGTGGGAGGAGGAGAGCGTTGTCTGTGTACATGAGGCAATTGTAACATTGCCTCAATATTCCCAGGTTCACCAGCTGAGCAAGAGAGGACACTAGCAACTGATCCCTCGACATGCTATAAGGACTAGACAAAAAAAACTTTAAAAGAGATTCCGGGGGACGTGGGTGACCGAGAAATGGGGGTTTGCTTTTTTGGGGTGCTATCTATAAGAGTGCCGTATCAAGGTAATAAGTACTGTAGGAGCAAGTGCTAGGTTTAACAGATAGAGAAAAGTCTACTTGGAGTCAAGTAGAGATGATCTTTTTAGGTATTAGAGAAAGTGCTAGTAACAGGGATGCTTAAAGGTAAGATTGAAAAGAATGCACTCTGCAGTGTGCACTAGAGAAGTTAGATATGAAAGTAGGTAACTTGAGTTTTACCTGTTTAAAAGTTAAGGTTTAGTGGAGAGTTACTATTTTTAAAACAACAAGATGGACTGAAAGGGGTGGTTACTTTTGTATTTTGGTACTATGAAATACTGTAGGATGGCCAATAAATTTAAATAATTGTAGGGGTGGGATTTCAAAAGTGATGGTTTTGTGATTACTCACATAAGCCAGTGAAAGTAGAGAGAAATGAGATATATGGTCAGATTAACATAAGAGGCGGGCAACTAGAAAGACAGTGGTATTTAACAAGACAACTTAAATGGGTGGAAGGGAGGGAAAAAATTCTGCCTGACTCAGAACAGAGAGAGCTGTGGTCTCTTTTGAAGTTTTAATATGCTGTTAAAACAGAATGCAAGCAAAACACAAGGTAAAGAAAACAAACTACAGTATTCAAAATATAGAAAGGCAATACAGAAATACAAAAAATAACAGCAAACTAACCTTTCCTTCACAGCAAAGTGTAGCAGAGTCTGGATGAGCCTTTCTGGTAAAGCAACTCACATTCATTTGGAGCTGGTAAAGAATAGAAAAGAACATAAGAGCATTATGCATACCAGTCTTGACAATATTTAGCTTTTTAATTCCTACAAATACTCTCTTATTGTCATATTTACACAGCTGTGGGATGTCTGCAGTCTTAAACTCATGCAACTAATGGTTGAGAGTATTCTTTTTCTCCTACATAGGTCATTGAAATAATTCCTACATTGCTGTCCAGTGTGTTATACCAGTGGCACTGGATACAGCCTGGGCTAAACTATTCCACTCCTCAGACTTGTTCTGAGAGCCAGAAACATCCCCTGCAGATGCCTTTGGCTGTGGTGCTTTACCAGGAGTCCAGTAAATATCCTGGACTCTTGAACACCCCAGCTCTGTGCCCTAAACTTGGCACCTTCCTCTCCAATGCCAGTCATGTCTACCAGTCAGACTAGAGCAATGGAAACTGATGTTTTCTCACCAATTCCAGTTATTGTGATTACTGGTAGTGGACAAACCCGAACAACAATGCCAACCACATTTCCACTATGTTAAGCAGAGCACAGCAGTGCCAAGCAAGAAGAAATTAAATAATTGAAACTGGAAGGTTATTCTGACACTTGGCCTTTGTTTGAAGGGTGTCTATTGATGTAGCCTGGAAATATATTTGAAATTAGAAGGTAACTGTTAGGTGAGTTAGATTTGCAGACATGCACAGGAGGCAGAAATGTAATGATCTGACACGTTTGTTTTTGCCTTTATACACTGAGAAAATTGATTTTTACACTGTGGGATTTAGACCTAGGCATAAGGGGCAAAACATTTTCTTCCACAGTGTTGATATTCCATCTTTTCCACAGAAGAATTGCTGCGCAGACATATTTAGGAATCATACATAAATACAGGTGACAGTTTGAGCTTTTACACGTGTATGTGTGTGTGACCTGACAAGTTATTGGCTATAGATCCAGTTGTGTATGTGTTTTAGGTAACTGTGAAGGCCATGCAAGTCTAGATAGCCAAGTTATACTTACAGAAATATAGTAGACAGTATAACCCTAGTCATACATCTGAAAGCACAATAATGGTGTCTCATCCCTCATAGATATAATTCATATCAGCTCCACTATCTAAAGTGTTATAAGTTTCATATCAGCTCCACTATCTAAAGTGTTATAAGTAAGAGTGAATATAATGGGAAGTGGAACAACAGTAAAAGTGTATGGAATATCATGTATTAGAATGTCAGACCATGTCTATGGCAGGCCTATACTTACATCTGTTGCCACAAGAATACAGAAATAACACTTGTCGATTTTTCAGTTCATTGCTATAAACTGTACTGTCGCAACAGTAAAAAAAAAGGTTGCACACCCTGTACTAAAACCCATGACCATCTATACTCCAGTTCTACACCTACATCTGCTGCTTTATGACTAGTTACATGACATTCCCTAATTTTCTAATCATTCTTAAGGTCTCTGTGTTAACCACTGCACAGCACTGCTTACAGTGTTTGCACAGTGCCCAAAAGAATTAATTGAATATATCTGGTTTTGGTTATTGGCTGTCTGAGTCCTGTCTGTATATGTTTGATGGCTGTACCTGTTAGGGAACCTTTCTAACTGTCAAGCAATGCCACTAAGTGCAGTTGCATGATGAAATACTGAAATTCCAACAAAGTATTGTTTTTGCTCTTTGCCCTTTTACAGACACCCTGTTTGCAGGTGTTCTGTTGGTGTTGTGTCTTTTTCCTGGGTGGGCAACTAGTCCAGTTTGCACACTGCCAAGCTTTTGCACAAATGAAGTAAGGACAGCCAAACCTGACATTAATTTTCTCTGTTTCCCATGTTTGTGCTAAGGCATGCATTGCACAAACAATGCCCCCCTCCCCGATAAATAAATAAAAAAGAAGAAAAAGATAAAAAAAAAGGAAAAAGGGAAAAGTAGTTGAAATGAAAAAAAAAATTATCTATGATAAACGCACTGCAAAATGTTAGTAAAAAAATATTTCAACATATGTCTGGATTTCAACTATCACTCCATTGAACCATCAGAACACAGTAAGGGTACCTTATCTGTCTTTGTCACACAAACAGCTTTGCTGCAGGGAACTGAAACATAAATAAAAGGGGAAAGTAGTTCAAATGAAGCAAAGCAATTTATGACATAAATACTACAAAATGTTTGTTACTACACATTAAATATTTTTACATAGGTCTGGATTTGAACTGTCACTCCAATGAACAGTCATAACACAGTAAGGGTGCCTTATCCCTCTTTGTCACACAAACAGCTTTGCAGTAAGGAACTGAAATCATTCTGCATACAATCAACTGCAATATCATCTACAGTGATATGAAACCACATAACTGTTACTTACACATTTATTATTTTTGGCTGTATTGCACAAAGTGATCACACAACCAGTTATGAGTATTACTTGCAAATATGCAGCTCTGTCTTACCTCTCTGTAATTGTTGCTCATTCTTCTCTTATCTGACCATTAATCTGAGACATGTAGTCAGTAAGCCATTCTATATCATTGTCCTTAAAGTGTGCGAGAATGTTAAATGGCAATAATATAATATGCAGTTGCCAGCAAATGAAGGGGAGGTTGGATGTTAATCAACAGAATCTGTGAATTGTGTGCTGCTTACATACATTTCCAACCTTGACAAAATTACATCTAACACTTTGTAAGTCTAACTTGACACATCCACAGGATGTAGGGCAGTCTGCATTGAGGTTGTGTTTTCCTTCTCCCTACCAGTAATTATTCACAGTTGCATTCCATTAAAAACAAGCACTAAGTGACTGCTCATACTATGTTTCCATCATCTACTACATGGTGACAAGTATTTGGGATTAAGCAATTCTAATGAGTTCACACCTCATTTTCACCTTCACTGTGCTGATAGCCCTGAATCTACACAATATAAAGGCAACCACGTAGCTAGGGAAACAGAAGGTGAGGAGACTTGTTTATGTGAAGAACACAGAAAAGAGGTTATCACTTTGGGATATATATACAAAGAGGACTACTGAACTTGAGAAGGTATGCTTGCATTTTGTCAGCTACATACTAAATATGCTGAAATGTAATTAAGAAAACTCAGTTTAATAGTTTTACACATATATATATATATATATATATATATATATATATATATATATATGTATGTATATATTAGCAAAGGCTTTTACACTTTTATCTGTATGCATTAGTTAGAACTGTACTGATGGCATGGGCATGTTTGTCAGGGAATTTCACAGGTATACACGACTGGTAATACCTTAACATGGAATGTTTTGTGTTAAATCCATAGACATGTTTCAGGGACAGTTTATTTGATAGCACTTTTAACATTTCAAATATGATTTGTTAGCAAAATGTGTCATTTGTCTGTTCTTTTGGGGATGGGGGAACAAAGCTGCATTTCTCTTATGGAACAAACAAGGATATGTTGCTATTGTTACTCTCTTTTTTGCATCCAGCCTGTTTTTATTTCAGACCTCTAGACTGTTTTATATTTTTCCAATGGGTAATACTGAAATCCTACCCTTTCTGTTTTATCTGGGAACAGTTATTTTGTAATTATGTAATACTTATGTGTATTATCCTTCTGTTGTCTTTTAGGAGACCTAGGACTATGCTGCCCAGGTACCTCAATCCTCAGAAAACACCCTTCACTGACCCTGAACATCAGGGAATTGTTGAAACTTTGAGGTGACATGGTGCCTTCCTGCTTGAGAAGGAACATGGGAATATATCAGACAGAATGCATATTTGGCAGCAGTTCATCACAATCATTAATGCAGTTGGTGGCCACAGTAGGATATATGACCAGGTGCACCATAAGGCTATTGATATGATCTTATATGCATGAAGGAGAACAGCTGCAGTGGGCAGTGATTAGATGGGTACTGGGGGACCTGCTACAGAGCCACCACTAACAGCAAATGAAGAGTTCCTCCCCACTGTCAGTGATCCAGGCAGCTTCCGGGAAAGTGCAGAACAGTATGTCCTTGACATTGGTGCTACTGTTTCAGGGAGAGCAAGCATGTCCCAGAAGGACTGACAAAACTGCAGAAGTGTGTGAACCAAATACTCCACAATAAAACCACTGGTATTCTGATGCTGTAGAAAATGCTGGTAGTCTACAAAGTAAAGCAAAAAAGTTTATTGTAAGACAATAGAAAGCTGGTAAGCGCTTTCGTCCTCAACAAAATAACTTCATCAGACAAATTAAAATCAAACACAGAACACATTTTAAAGACTCCCTTGTGCTTCACATGATAGTAGCCACTCCCCCTAAGTAACAAAAATTTAAAAGGGCAATACAAACTGTGATGTCAATGACAAAATTTTAAATAAATACATGTTAATAGGTATAAAGAAAAATATAGACAATATATAAAAAAGATCATCCACTTCACAATTTTTTAAAAGAGCAATAAATAAATATATAAATAAGTATATAAATAATTATATAAATAAATAATCATCTATTTAAAGCTCTCAGTTTTAAAAGGGAATTAATGGAGAGGGATTCATTTAAACCTGGCCAGTTGTTCGCATTTAATAACAACTGCCAGTATAATTCTCTCTTTTCTAGTAAGGTAGACCATGCACTTCCCCTGATATCCATGGTGACACCATCAATAACAAAAAAATTAAAAGTGTGGTCTGTTCTCTAAGGTATGTTTATACAAAGCATTTGTCTCTTTGCCTGTTCTTATTTCATACGAATGTTCATATATTCTATTTTTAAATTTTCTATCAATTTTTCCAATGTAAAAACAATCACATAGGTTACAGAGGGCACAATAAATAGTACGGTCAGAGTTACAGTTATACTTATTTTTTATATGAATCTTAGTGTTGTTGATCATAAATACTGTCCCTTCCTTTATAAAGGGACAGTATCGACACATACCACACCTCAACATACTTCCATTCGAAAAATGATTCACAGCATGTCCTTTCTGGAAAATATTTTTTAAATTTCTACCTTTTCTAAAAATAACAGTAAGTTGTTCATCAATATGTGTTCTGATACTTCGGTTATGTGTTAGTATTGATCAATTGTTACTCAAAATATGTTTAATATCAGGACTATCAATCGTGTATGGAGAAATGAATGAAGTATTATAATCTTTTCCTGTAAAAACAGAGTTTAGGGGCACAACATTCACTGTATGTGTTACAGCCAATGACACCTCAGATAAAAGAGGTATATAAAAATGTCTTTCTCTCTTATTTACTACCTCTAAGAAGACATTGTTAACAAGTCTCAATGGGTAGCCCCTCTTTAAAAACATATCTTTTAAGGTATCACATTCATTTAAAAAAATCTTCTGAAAGTGATACCATATGGGCAGCCTGTACAAACTGTCCCTTAATAATAGCTTTTTTCTGTTTCTGAGGGTGGATGCTACTATAACGAAGTAGTGAATTTGAATATGTGTCCTTTCGATATATTTTAGATATTAACCTACTATTCTGGTAATCCTTAATTAATTTAATATCAAGGAAGGCTATCTCATGTAAGTTAAATGAATATGTAAAATGAAGTGATGGAATCTAAATATCTAATAAAATCACTAATAAGGGCATAGGGACCATCTCATGAAATAAAAAGGTCATCCAGGAATCGTGGTATAATATTTAACATGCTTGTAAAAGTCAGAAGGAAACAAATATTTCTTCTCCCACTGTAAAACCACTATGTTAGCATAAAGACCACCACACGCAGAACCCATAGCTACCCCTTCCTGTTGTAAAAAAATCTCCTTATTAAATAAAATAAAATTGTTCTTAAGGACCATCTCCATCAACTGGGTATACATTATTACATAAAAATGGTTTATTTTCTTTTCATATAAAAATTAATTAAACCATTCTAACCCCTCCTGGTGGGGAATTACTGAATAAAGATCCTTTATATCAACCGTTACTAACATATAGGAGCCTTCAAAGGGTATGCGAGTAATATCTTTTAAGAAGCTCCTTGAGTCTTTACATATATGCTGCACAAATTTATTTAACTTAAAATCTAAGTATTTTGCCAGGGGTTGTGTAATTGACCCCTTAGAGTCAACTTTGGATCGCATGGGTGGTTGCAATATGTTCTTATGTAGTTTCGGGAGACCAAATATTACTGCTAGTTTAGGATACATAACAATCAAATAATTAAAAACGTCCATATCGATAAACAATCAATAAATAGGTCCTGTAATTCATTTTTAATTTTTGAATAGGCACCATTTACCGCACTGATGGATGATCTTCTGTATGCTTTTCCTTTCAATATGAACACCATTTTTCTATTATAGTCGTCCAGGTTCATAATAGCAACCCCCCACCCTTATCGGGTTTCATAATTCTGATTGTGTCAAGCAATCCATTAATTTCTTTTATAAGAATACCTTCTTGGATATTGTAACCCTCCCCGTTACATAAGGTGGAAAGTGCACTCCTAATACCTAATTCACATATTTTCTCAAATAGGGTGATCATAGGGTGCAAGGGGGGGTTATATGTGCTAGATATAGATAATGAGCTGGTGGGTTGAATAGGGAAGGAATTCTGAAATAAAACCTTAAAATTTATTTTACGGGTATACAATTTCAGGTCCATCAAGATTTGTGATATGTTACTACGTTGCTATGGGACATAAGTAAACCCTTTAGAAAAAACATCACATTGTTCTTTATTAAATTCAAGGTTTGAAAAATTATAAATCTTAAAATCACCCATGCTGTTAGTTAAAATACAGCAAGTGGGTAAAAAATTATCTCCGGTATCAACTACTTGTACATCATCAATGACTGTATTGTTCAGCATAAAACTTATTTCCTGTTCAACCATTTCCTGTTGCGGAATTTCCCTCCACCCTTGTGGTTGTTCAAACCCCCCTTCCTCTGTTCCATTGATTGTTGTTGGAGGGATGGGCTACATAATTCACCCCCTCAAGTTGTTCACTTGGGGGGGTCTTGTTTTTCAGACGTTCCGAACATCTTAAAGGGGGTTATTCTTCCTAGTCTAAAAAAAATATTTATCATCATCTTGGTCGTGTGAAAATGGGTCTGGGGAACATCCTTAGTATTTACCATCCCCATTTTCAGATACATTATATTTGTTACCCTATTCCTGGGATGGTGGGGGTTTAGGGTATGCAATGCCCTTACTATACTCCATTTTGTCCCTGTTTAACTTTTTCATCTTACGGTATTTTATATTGTTACTCAAATCATCTATACTTTTAAAAATTCTAAAATGCTCACATCTAAAATCTGCATACTGTCTGTGTGTAGAAATTCCTGTATCCAATTCAGTAGCTCTGTCCATTAATTCATTAATAATTTTTTCATTGTTAGATACAATCAATTTCACATAGTGAAAGCCATGTTTATCAAATAATGCATTTAATTCAAGAAAAAAATCAGAATCAGATTTTAAGCCACTAGGATACCTCCACATCCAACCCTTTAGGTACATTTTTTTCTTTGCGGCATTCTATAAAATAAGCATTGCCCGTTTGTAAATATTTTATCTTAGATAAATAATAGCCAAACTCTTCTAAAAGTAAACGTAAACTTTTATTACCAGTCTCATTTTGGTTTACTTGTCCATTTTGTAGGGAAATAGTGGCAGAAATCCAGTCTTTTAACTGTGGTACTGTATTCAAGCCTTGTGTACCAGAAACAATGTCAGCAGTTCATTGCCCACAAGCAGGAGCGGCCTTAGCCCAACTGGTACCCTAGGCAAAAGAGCTCCACGGTGCCCCCAACCACACCACCCAGTGCCCCCATCCTGGTCTACCTGCACCAAATAAATACTGGAAAAGTGCCCCTACTAGAGCGGCGCCCTAGGCGGCCGCCTAGTTGGCCTGTGCCTAAGGCCGGCTATGCCCAAGGCTGGCTATGCCCACAAGGAATAGAGCTTGTGAGACTCATAGCTAAATTAGGCATAAAAGTAGAAGACAAATTAATGTTGCTAAGACTAGATGCTCCGGCAGTACAAGTTTTTAAGCTGGAAAGATGGTTTGAGGAGCTCTGTGAGTTGGAAGATGCCATTTCTCCTCCTTCCAACGTAGTTGCAGAGCATTTTACATGATTTGGGGGCTTGGCAGTCAGGGAATCCACTTTATGAGAAAGAGACAAAACAATGTTAGTTAAATCCGCTACAGCACGTTGTAAAGTACTGAAATCAGTACTTTTAACAGGAGGTTTGTTGGAGTTGATGGTATCTTCCATAGGTTCATAGGTTCATAGGTTCATACTAGGCTATCTGCCCAAGGGCATTTATAAGCCTAGCCCATAGTTATGTGGCTTTCGCCACCCCTTTAGTTTGAATAAAAACTATGCCTATCATTTTGCTGTGCCTCTGTCAAGCAGTGACGCTGAAGTAATCCCTGGGGTATATCTGCAATCTCCCATCCATTGGTCAAGATTCCTCTTGAACAAGACCAGAGAGGTGCTCTGCCTCACATGTACCAGGATTTTGTTCCACATCTGCCATGACAAACAGTAAGCACAAAAAGACAGAAAGAAACTACTGACCAAACTGCAGACGTGTGTGAACCAAATACTCCACAATAAAACCACTGGTATGTTGATGCTGTAGAAAATGCTGGTAGTCTACAAAGTAAAGCAAAAAAGTTTATTGTAAGACAATAGAAAGCTGGTAAGCGCTTTCGTCCTCAACAAAATAACTTCATCAGACAAATTAAAATCAAACACAGAACACATTTTAAAGACTCCCTTGTGCTTCACATGATAGTAGCCACTCCCCCTAAGTAACAAAAATTTAAAAGGGCAATACAAACTGTGATGTCAATGACAAAATTTTAAATAAATACATGTTAATAGGTATAAAGAAAAATATAGACAATATATAAAAAAGATCATGCACTTCACATTTTTTTGAAAGAGCAATGAATAAATATATAAATAAGTATATAAATAATTATATAAATAAATAATCATCTGTTTAAAGCTCTCAATTTTAAAAGGGAATTAATGGAGAGGGATTCATTTAAACCTGCCAGTTGTTCGCATTTAATAACAACTGCCAGTATAATTCTCTCTTTTCTAGTAAGGTAGACCATGCACCTCCCCTGATGTCTATGGTGACACCATCAATAACAAAAAAATTAAAAGTGTGGTCAGTGTTCTCTGAGGTGTGTTTATACAAAGCATTTGTCTCAAACTGACCCCCCCCCCACTTAAATATTCTAACTCCAAGGTTGCACTCTAAAGACAAACACATGAAAACACCACCAACACACCTACATCCCCCCCCAGACACACACACACACACACACACACACACACACACACACACACACACACACACACACACACACACACACACGTACACACATAGTTTTACTGTTATTTTTGGGATTAGAACTCCTACCTAATTAGTATGTTACACACACATTAAAGTCCCTAACCAACATAACCTAACATAGATACTTACCTAACCTCCTGACATCTCCATACTTTGCGATTTTGAAATTCGCACTTCTGGTCTTCTCATCTTTCAGGTATCTGGTCTCGGGATTCCAATCTTCGGTATTGTAAGTATTCAGGATTTACCAGTGATCCTATATATATATATATATATATATATATATATATATATATATATATGTATAATGAGAACATTTTAAGTAAAATACTTAGCAATTGCAATAATTCTCTGCACTATCAAATATCCTCACAAACTATAAAAAAGTATAGTGATATAATTAAACACGAGAGGCTATTCAGAAGAAAACAAAGGAAAGATGGAAATGGAAGAAAATAGTATAGGAATTACATGAGAACTACAAAGAAAAATACAGTAAAGAATTATAGAATGGTTTTAAAATATTCAGTGAATGTAAGAAGACTAAACATATAATAAGCTTCCATTTGGAAAATACTTCCGGCAAATCAGATTTTGTGGAGTGCATTGAGCAACAACTGCTGTTTAAACGTGTCATTCTGTATATAGGCAAAGATATTTTTAAAAGGAAAATAAATGGAAAATAGCCAGGATCATGTAAGAAAAATGGGACTTTTACAGTAAGTGTGACAAATGTAATTACTGTAAATATAAATGAGAGAGCTATTTTTTTTAAATACTATAATCCAAAATGTTTGGATTAAGTGACTAAATGCCAACAATGTTCAGCTTTTAATATAGGGAAGAGGAAAAAAAACTGTCAATGGGATCAGGGGCAACCCTAACTCCATAGCACATTATAGGTCTATATTAAAAGACCAAACATTCACAACAGCAAATACCACAGCAAGGACACACAAATGCCGAACTGCTAATATAGTGAAAGACGTAAACATCGAAATTCAGAATGCCAAACATATTTCCTTGGCCAGCAGGGTGATCATGGGGAAGAGGAAATATATCCTTTTCCCCACTGTAGTGTGATCTCGGAGTTGGTATATTGAAGTAGGGGGGTGTGCAGGGGGGCTTGCCCCTCTGCAAAAGTGTGTTTAATGAAGTTTGTTTATGTAGGTTTTCCTTACCTGTATGGCGCTTTTGTTTTTGGAAATGCATTTGGCATTTCAAACTTCGATGTTTACGTCTTTCACTATATTAGCAGTTCAGTGTTTGTAGGTTCATAGGTAAGTACTGGGCTATCTGCCCAAGGGCATTTATAAGCCTAGCCAGAGTGTGTTGGCTTTCACCATCCCCTTAGATTAGTTCCCTGTGCCTCTGACCAGTAGAGCCATTAGTTCCCTATGCCTCTGTCCAGCAAAGCCACTGCAGTGATCCCCGGGGTAAATTTTCTGCTTCCCATCCACCCGTCAAGGTTTCTCTTGAAGAGTGCTAGTGAGGATCTCACTCTGCCTGATGTATATTGGAATTTTGTTCCAAAGCATGGGGAGTCTCTGGGTCAGGAATCTATCCCTCCAGCACATCCTATTTATCATTGTGGTACAGTTTATATCCCTTGAGCATGTGGCTCTCAGGGATTTGTTTCTTTATAGGTGGAGCATATCCATCAATTCTTTGTTGGACATAGCCTTGTAGGCTGTGTGGACCTCCTTACCCTCATCTAATGCCTTGGTAGCTGTCTCAAAGAAGTCCACCAGGTTTAGGAGGAATGATCTACCCTTAATAAAGTCAAACTGGGTGGGGTCCAAAGTTTGGAGGTTCCCAATGTCTCTGTTAATGAGTTCCATGGTGATGCACTCCATAACCTTGCAGACCTGGCTAGTCAGGCTTATAAGGTGATAGTTCCCAGGGTCCGTTGTGGCGCCACTTTGTGGAGTGGGATAACTGTTGCTGTGTGCCACTCTGTAGGTATGTAGCCTGTAGAGAGGCTGTTTGAACAGTGTGTTTAGGTGAGGGGTTAGTTCATTTTGGATCTCTTGTAAGATAGCCTGGGACACCGTCCGGTCCCATTGAGGCTGCGTTTTTGGCTTTGGATAGGGCTGTTTTAACCTGTGTGTCGGTGATTGCCGGGGCCTTACATTCTTCTGGTATGGTTAAGGTCCCTTTAGGGGGTGAGAGAGGTGTGAAGTTTTCACTTAACCTGTCTGCCAAAATGTTGGCAATATCAGTCAGTTCAGTGTATTTTGTGCCATTCTGCACCAACTCAGAGCAGATCTGAGAGTTTCCACTTAGGTTCTTGACATAGCTAAAGAATGCTTTGCGGTTATCTTTGGAGTCCTTGGCAATTTTTCTTTCGAAGCTAGCCTTGGATAATTTAATGAGGGATCATAGTTTCTTGCTGATACTGATCAGGGATGTCTTTCCTTCTAGGGATTTTGCTCTTATCTGTACTAGTTTCCTCCTTCTATTGTAGAGCCTGTTTATGGCAGGGGTCCACCAGACTGGTTTCCTTTTCTTGGAGGAGTGAATCTTGGTTTTACTTGGGATAGCATGATCCATGCATTCCTGCAGATGATCATAGAGTGCCTTTGTATAGGTTTCAGCAGCTTGGACAGCATTGTCCATTGGCGTGGGGGCTGTGAACCTTTCCACCTCGGTCTTAAGCAATGTGAAGTTTGCTTTTGAAAAATTTTTCACAGTGGTTTCCTTGATTGGGGTTGGGGGCAGAATGTGAATATCCAGAGTGATTAGTCTATGGTCTGATCTAACCTGCAAGGGGTTAATGTCAGATGTGGAACACTGGTATGACCAGGTCCAATATGTTCCCTGTGGTGGGGGTGTTGACCAGTTGATCCAGGGGGTTCAAGTTTATAAATTCTAGGAAGCGTTGGGCAAGGGAGTTAGTACTGGAGTAGTTCTCCCAGTTAATGTTTGGGTAGTTTAAATCACGCAGTATTAGGGTGTTTGGTAGGACCTTCATATCTCCCAGTGTCTCCAGAAATGTGGAATGTGGGTCCTGGGTCATGGTAGGTGATCTGTAGCAAGCAACAATTTGGATTGCAGTTTTGCCCGTTGTTAGTTGCACTTGGATGATCTCTGATGTATCATACTATGCCACTAACCTGGAGCTGTGAGTATTCTTGATGAATATGGATACACCACCACCTTTTGTGTTTCGGTCCAGGTTCTGTGGCCGAACGGTATGATATGAGTTATAGCCTGGTAGTGCTGGGGTGCTCTCTTGAGCCTTAAACCAGTTTTCTGTTACTGCACAGATATCGATGTTCTCCATACTGAGGAGTGCCTCGAGTGCATGCATTGTGAGGTTTAGACTTCTGGCGTTAAGTAGCATTACCCTCAGTTTTTGGTTACTTGTGCTATTTATGGTGGTGGGTTTGTCTTTTGAGCCTTGCCTAAAAAAAGCACTATGGGGGCAGCAAGAGCCTTTGCCAGTATTCAAAAGCCTAAGGGTGACAGGTGCAAGCCATCTCTTGCGAAACAACGTGGCTTGTCGAGCATGTCATCCCAGGCAGACAGATACTGGATCCCCTTTGAATGACACCAGAAACTTAGCCAATTGTTGAATATGATCATTTTTTCTTTATACTGTGGCATCATTCTTGGTGAGGGTAGGATGTTACTCAGGTTTAGGGTTATACTTGCCTGGACTACATGATCAGAGAGCTCTTCCATGTCTCTTTTCATGTAGTCAAGGGAGGTTACGTCTCGGGTCATTCACACCAACATGTACAATGACAGAGTCATATTTGTACTTGTTCTGGAGTGACCTGAGTGCTTGTGTTATGTGGCAGATCCTGGCACCTGACAGGTAGCTAACTGTAACCTTCTTCTTGTCCAGCCTAGTTAGTGGGACATCAGTGTGCCTGACTAGAGTCGCCTATCACTAGTGTGCTGGGTATGTTATTTTGCCTTAAGGGCTGTGATTGCATGGCACACTGATTATGTGAAGTATGTGTTTCATGGTTGGTGATGGGTTGTGGAGATTGCATGGATGTCTGCTTTGGAGGTCTCTGTTGCTTTTGCAGATTTTTATTTAGAGCCTCCGAGTATGTTTTCATGCATTTATGTGTGTTATTTGCCTGTGTTGGTTTGTTAGGTCTATGTGAGACTGGTGGTGTGTTGCAAGTATTAGCCTTCTCCTCTTGACAGTCAGTTGCAGTCTGGGGTTGAGAGAGCATTGCCTCCAGTCTGGCTGTATAATTGCATCTCTTGCATATATTAGTGTTTGGTGGTAGGAGGAGAGGGTTGGCTGTGTACATGAGGCAGCTGTAATATTGCCTCAAAATGCCCAGATTCACCAGTTGGACTGGAGAGTACACCGGAAACTGCCCTTTGGACATGCCTGAATAGGTAGAGTGAGCTGTTTTTCTGATTGACTGGTGTGGACGAGTAGAGAGCCTTGTCCTTCTGGACAGTATAAGGGGGGCTACTGCTAGGGGTATTTAGTGCCAGTTATGAGTTTTAAGCAAGTGCTGGGCTGTAAAATGAATGGCTTGAGTGTTAAAGTTGAAGGTTTGTCTAGTTCCAAGGGAAAAACTGAAGAGTAGACTTTGTGGAGTCGGAAATAGTTTAACCATAGCTAAACTAAACCATAGCTGCCCAGCGCACAAAACCACACAAATGCATTTTTTATATCAGAAAGATTAAAGAGATGGAAATTAGCCCAAAATGGCCAATAAAACTACAGTTTCTGGGCAGAAACCACTCCTCCAAGGGCAGGTAGGCTGTTCAGAGCTCCCCACTCTCACAGGTGAACAAAGAAACTTCCTTTTTGCCCAAGTAAGGTATGGCCAAACACAGAAGCTTAACCACAGTCCAGGTATCAGCAGGTATCTGAAACTGGACTTTTCTTGCTTAGTAATGTGGGAAAATAACAAAAATTTTTTGTATTTTTTGTTTTATGCGTCGTGGTATTCGCTGTTGTGAATGTTCAGTCTTTTACTATAGACCCCACATTATAAAAACGCTGTTTGAAACATCAAGACTTTAACAAATATGTGTTGTATGTATTAGATAGTATTAATATTAATGAAAAGGGTAAAGACAGAAAATATGTAAATAAGAAAGAAATTCTGTGGTAAATATATTCCTGATTACATATTTTACCGGGTATACATGAGGCAGTTACTATTAGTCCTTAGATAAAAAATAGAAAGCTCGGAAAGACAGTCAAGTGAAACTTTTTATGTTAAATGTTTTTACTGAATGTGATTCTTAATGTAAAGTAATTGTGTTAATATGTTTTTGAAATGTAAATAGGTTATGTGTAATCATGTAATTTATTTAATTTTTTTTACAAATCTAAAAATAAAGTATGTTACTCTGATGAAGTCCTACTAAAAGAAGGGACAAAAGCACTTGCTTTGTTTTCAAATGAAGGTGTTCTGAAATGAGCTTTTTATTATTTTTATTTAATTCTAATCAACAGTGTTCTCAGTAGTGTGGTTTCAAGTTGATAAACACATACTCACAAGCACACATACTCATACTCAAATGCACATGTACACACACACACACACACACACACACACACACATATATATATATATATATATATATATATATATATATATAAGAGAGAGATAAGATATATATATATATATATAATATAGCTGTATGGTTATAGGTGAAATAGGCAGCATCTATATTAACCATTTATAATGTCTGGACATGGATTGCTGAGTCACAGAAAGTGAATTTATTTTATTTATTTTATTTTATTTTTGTTAACCGGGAAAGTCCGACTGGACACAGGTCCATTTTCAGCGGAGGCCCGGGGAGAAAAGCTCCATGATACAATACAATATTAGATGAAAACAGTACAAAGCAATTCTTAACATTTATAAGTAGTACAGAGGACCATTTACCTGGCATGTGATAACTAGAAGAATATACAGTCAGTACTCTAGTAGAATATACAAGTAGTACAAATAATACAAATATATATAAATAATTTTTTTTTTTTTTTTTTTTTTTTTTTTTCCTTCAGAATATTAGTAAATATAAAGTTGTAATACATTTATGCTTTAGTGTAACTGAGAAGTAAATAAATGTCCATAGTGGCATAAAATAGGGTAAAGGTATAGGTAGGATGAGAGTAAGATAATCTCTGTTAGGTATTGTGTTAGTCTAGAAACAGATTAGAGTGTTTTTCAGGTAAGGGATATGGTACAGAATAGTACAAGTGTTGGAATGTTTACTGCTTATAGATGGATGAAATGTTAGGATGAATCTGTGGGATAGCAGTAGAGCTCAGTAAAGGAAAATGTTGTAGTGTAGCATAGTCAATGCAACTGGAGCATAGATGTTGCTACCCTGGGGTATAGCAAGAGCAGAGCCAGATGTTAGAATAGTAGGATTTCAAGAGGTGTTTGAAATGGGTGCAAGAAGTAGTGCTGGTTATATTGTTTGGGAGTGAGTTCCAGGTTTGTGCTGTTGTGCAGGCAAAGAGAGATTTACCTGCTTCATTTTATGTCTAATTACTTGAATGAGATTTTGGTTGCTAGATCTCAGGGCTCTAGTGGTGGTGTAGGGCTTAATTAGTTGTTGGAGGGCAGGTGTTTTTTCAGGGTAGTAGTAGAGTTTATGTGCAACTATGGCTTGATTGAGTCTAAGTAGCTGAGGAAGTTCCAGACACTTGAGTTGCATTAGGGAAAGACAGTGATGGGATCTATTTGAGGAGTCTGTTGCAAATTTGGCAATTTTGTTGTAGCATGATTCCATTTTGTGAAGTTCGGTCCGGTGAAGGTTAGTTAAGATAGGGGAAGCATAGAGAAGGATAGAGAGGAGATGGCTTCTTGCAATAGTGGCTTTGGTCTGAATAGTCATGAACTTTTATTTCTATAGAGCAGACCCAGTTTTCGGTTGACCTTTTGATGGTTTGTGCTATATGGATATCATACTTTAGGTGGTTATCAATGTCAACTCCTAGTAGTTTGGTGTGGTTGGTTGGTGTGATTTGAGTATTGTTTTGGAGCATATAGTGAGGTTATAGTCAGAGTTGGATGATCTGCCAGGGGTGAATAGTATTAGTTTGGTTTTCTTTGGGTTGAGAAGAAGTTGCATTTTAGTAAACCAGGTTTCAGCTAGGGTAAAGTTGTATTGGGTGATGGTGTGTAGTTCCTTAATGCTGGTGGCAGCACAGGTTATGGTAGTGTCATCAGCATATTGAACTACTGTAGCAGTGGGTAGTGAAGAAGAAATGTCGTTAGTGAAGAGGGAGAATAGCAGTGGACCAAGGATTGATCCCTGAGGGACTCCTATGGACACTGGTAAGAGAGGGGACAGCTTTTCTTGCCAGAGAACTGCTTGTTGGCGTTCTGATAAATAGCTGCTGAACCAGAGTATGGTGGAGGGGCAAATATTGAGACTAGATAGAGTATTGAGGAGCAGATTGTGGTTAACCATGTCAAAGGCTTTTGATAAGTCGAGGAAGATGGAAGATACGAAAAGACCTTGGTTTCTAAAGTGATTGACTGTGTTGGTATAGGATAGAAGGGCAGTGGTTGTGCTGTGGGAGGGTCTGAAGCCATGTTGGGAGTTGGATAGTAGTTTATTTTGTTGAAGATATTGCATTAGTTGCAAGTGGACAACTCTTTCTAGAATTTTTGATAAGGGTGATAGTATGGCAATTGGACGATAGTTGGTTAGCTCTAAGGAGTTGCCACCTTTATGCAGAGGGACAATATGGGAGATTTTCCAGTGGGTGGGAACTTTGTGTTCTGAGATTGATCTATTAATAAGAATTGACACTGGGTAGGATATGGTGTCTGCTGCTATCTGAAGGAAATCAGCAGGAGTTTATCGGCAGCTAGTGTAGTTGGTTTTAGCTTCCTAAGGAGGTTTGCAACCATTTTAGTGGACACTGGTTGTAGGGAAAAGGTAGAAATTATTTTTTGTATGATTGTTATATGTGATAAAAGATTGCATAGGGGTGTCATTATTTTTCTGGGTATTGGCTAGATTTTGAACTGTTTCTGTAAAGAATTTATTAAATTGA
The DNA here is from genome assembly GCF_019279795.1 of Protopterus annectens. NCBI lineage: Eukaryota > Metazoa > Chordata > Ceratodontiformes > Protopteridae > Protopterus > Protopterus annectens. Next base: position 568,667,611 of record NC_056741.1, on the reverse strand, counting down.
GTGGGAATATCATCTTGGTTGTTTGGCAGTACAGGGGTGGGAGTGGATGCTTTTCCAGGGTGAAGTAGTCTATTAATGGAGGTCCAGAATTTATGTGGGTTATGGCTATATTTATCCTGTAGGTTTTTGTAATAGTTAGACTTGTCTAGTTTAGTTAGTCTCTTGGCTATATTACGTAGTTCTGTATACTTTGACCTTAGGATAGTGTTAGAATCTTTGTGGGAAGCTATCCAGAGTTTGTCCCTTTCTTTCATTATCTTTTTTGTCTCTTTGGTGAGCCATGGGGCTTGGTGGGTTTTTGTCCTGATGGATCTAGAAGGGGCATGATGGTCTAGGATATGTAGGAAGGTAGAGTTAAAGTATTGTACAGCTTCATTGAGAGGTAGTTGTTTAAGAGGGAGCCAGTTGCAGCACTTTAGTGCTTTATTAAAGTCATTGGCTCTGAAGCTTTTTATTACGTATTATTTTTAGTAGAGGTAGGTTGGGTAGGTGTTGGGTCTTGCTCCTTATTAGGTAGGTGGGTTGATGGTCACTTAGACTGTCAGGTAAACAGCCAGATTGATGTACAAAAGTGGGGTGAGATACCAGAATCCAATCCAAAACGGATTGACGTTTGGTTGTTTTGTCTGTCCTAGTGGGGTTGTGATTATTTGGGAGAACCCATAAAGGTTGATGTGATCTGAGGGATAATCTTTGGAGCAGTTGGCCCAATCTATGTTAAAGTCACCTAGTAGTATTGTTTCGTAAGGGAGGAGAGTGACAACCAACTTAACACGTTTTCCATAATGGGATTGTTGTTACCTGGGGTATATATGCCCGCGATGATTATTTGTTTGTTTGGGTTTAATTTAAATTTTGCTAGGATAAGTTCTACGTTGTTGATTTCTTCATTATTATAGTCAAGTAGTTCTAGTGAGAGGTGGCTTTGGAATAGAATTGCTACACCACCACCCTTTTACCTTTCCTGTCTTTCAAGATATCATAACCTGGGGCTATGATCTCATTATTGTGGTGATCAGGTTTAAGCCATGTTTCTGTTAGTACCACTATGTCAGGTTTGTATAGTGCTAACAAGGCATGCAGGTCATGTATTTTGTTTAGTATGCTTCTTGCATTGATATTTAGGAGGAGGAGAGATGCTTTGGGCTTGAAGAAATGGGGAGTTGGTAGCTTTATTTTGGCTTCTTCTGTTGAGGTAGGGCCAGGATTTGGGTGAATGTCTCCACAGCAGGAGAGTTTTAGGAGTAAGTTTAAGTATAGTTTGGTGAGTTTATTCAGAATTTTGGATAACTTGAGTGAGGTATGGGTGTAAGGCTTTATTGCTAATTTGTTATAATAGAGAGATGGGGTTAGAAAGGATGTAGAGTTGGGGGTTGTAATAGGAGAGTTTAGAAGTTGTGTGTGGTAAGTTATGGGTTCGGTTTGCCATGGGGGTGGAAAAGTGATATTAAGATGGGTGTGATATGAAGAGAGTATAGAGAGTAGAAGTAGGATGGAGATAGTTGCTTGATAAAATAAAAGTTTATGGAGAAAGGGGTGTTGTATGCAATACATGTTTGAATTAGTGTGAGGATAAAGTTGCTTTGGAAGTAAGATTGGTGAGTAGGTTAGGGTGGAGATGTTGTGGGCGTGGTGGTAGTGATAAATGTTGTGCTTGATTGCTAGGAGGTTTGGTGGTTGAAATATGTGTTATAGTTGAATGGAGTGATGTAATAGGATAATTGGGGTGAGAATTGATGGGGGTGTGGTCTAGAAGTATAAGATTGAGAGCCCTAGGGGTGGGTGGGAAAGGGGGTAGGGTAGGGGAGCGAAGTGAGCGCAGCGGAGGGTAGTACTGGAAGAGGCACAGTGAGAGAAGAAAAGAAACAATCAGAGAAAGGCTTTTCAGCAGGGCCGAGCTCTTTAGTGTCTAGAAATAGTGGGTATGATTTAACATTTTATGCACAGAGCTCTGAAGGAATCAGCTACCAGGAACAGAATAAAATATAAGACTAGAGAGAGGGGGAAGTATAGTTACAGGGCTATTTGTTAGGATGAAGAGATGAGTGGGGGAAGTAGAGTAGATGAGAGTTGGTGTGGCTAGGAAGTACAGAATGAGGGGAGTGTACACATAGAGGTGAGTGGTGGGGAGAGGCTATGTGGCAGTAAGAAGACAGAGTAAGGAGAGAGAACAGAAAGTGATCAGGAGTTGGGGTTAGACTAGTAGTAGCTTGAGAGGGGAGATAGGAGCGTGAGAGGGGAGATAGGGGCTAAAAGTGGTCAGGGCTAATCAAGTGATACTTAAGTAGGTAACAAGGAATGAGTCTGGACAGGTAGTGAGTGAGGAGGGGGTAAGAGGTGGGGTGTACAGAGATATGTTATGGCTGACCAGGTACCTTACAATGTAGATACTCACTAATAGGCTAGGAGGACACCTTAAAATCTATATACGTAACACATACTTTGCTCTGATTTAATAGCACAGTTGCTGGAGAGGAATCCGCGGACTTCAGTAATCAAGGGGAGTGGGTATTCCTCTTTTTAGGTGGTGTAGGTTTTATTTCAAACCATATATATGGATTCAGGGACCTGTAAAATAAATATGGAAAAGAGTAAGATGGTGAGTTGGTGAATAGCTGTATATTCTAAGCAGACAGTAGTGATAGGGGTGAAGGAAAGGGGTAGTAGGCAAGGAAGAAGGATTTTCAGGTAGGCAGTGGTAAGGACAGTTAGTTCTGGGTTAGTTAGTGGAGTCCTGAGTGGAAAAAAAGTCAGTAGAAGGGTAAGTAGGAGAGTAGTAACAATAGTATAATATTTTGGAGAAAGATGTAGAAGATAGATAAAAGAGTCATAGGAATAGGTATGGAGAGCAATAATTAAAATAGAACTTACAGCATAGTTAGATAGGAAAGAGAAACAGAAAACTGATACACAAATACTGTTAAGAAAAAAAACAACTTGATGCTATATAACAGTTGTGATTATAATAGTGATAGCAGACATGCAAGATTCATATCAGCTAGGCAGACCTATTGTCTGAAAATCTGGCCTTGCGTTTGTTAAGTCTGAGATTGCCATGTCTCAGAATATTCCCTTTTCTCTTAAGTGTGGTGACCTCAGAGTTTGGTATATATGTTTTGTTAGTTTGTATGGCTTTTCCCCCACTTCTGCGATGAAAGTGGGCTTGCCTCATGCAAAAAATAAATTTAATGAGAAGATCAATGGTCAATATTTGCTCTTCTCCCATTCTTTTGGTCTTTCTGTATGTTGAGACTCAGTAGTACAAGTCTCATTTCAATAGGGAGCCCTTATCTACAATTAGTAAGGTTTGACATTATTGGCCTAAATGCACCAGTAAAGAATTAAAAAAATTAAAAAGTCATGGACATTAGAAGTCATATTGCTAAAACAATTGTATGTCCTTAAAGGGTCATTTGCATATATCTGTGGGCCATCACTATTTGGGGGTTTAAGAAACTTCACAGTGAAGACTCTAGCTTGGCTTAGTCTTTCTCATAGTTTTCTGTAATGGTTAGTCTGTGTGACCTTTTTACCCTTTGGTTTGGATGCTATTTGGCGTATATCTCAGGCACCTTGATGCTTCTGGACATCAAGTTTGCCTTTAAGCTCTGTCTTTCTAATGTCTGGCCAAATAATCTATTTATGCTGTACTGATGAGCTCAAAAAAATAGGCCAGTCCATGGCATGTCTACAGCTACTGGGGTTGCCTTTATTGGTCTGAATGGATTAGTGAATATTTAAAAAAAAAAAGTCATTGGCATTCAGAAGTCATGTAGCTGAAACACTGGTATGTCCTTAAAAGATCCTTTGCATATATCCCATGGGCTTCCACTGCAGGAGGTTTGAAGTATTACATAATGAAGACTCATGGTTTGTGGTATCCTTTTTGTACCTTTTTACTTAATGTTTAATATGTGTGACATTTTTATCCTTTTTTTACCCTTTGTTTATTTATTTCTATTTGTTGACCAGGAAAGTCCAAGTAGGCAAAATCCTCTTTCAGCAGAGGCCCAGGGAGAAAAGCTCCATGCTTACATATTAAAACATAAAACATTAGAAACATAGCATGTGAATACAATTTTTAAACTAACCAAAGTGAGTTTGAGAAATACAAATAGTTTGAAAACAATATAAATAGGCATGAACAAAAGAAAATCAGATGGCATGCATATGATATATACAAAACTAGATGGCAGAAATTCACATGCTGGCTGTATGTAAATAGAAAAGAGAATGGTTATAAAAATATATGGTTAGAGAGATGAGGTAATACGAATATGCGAGTACAGAGGAGGAACATATCCAAGAGTTGGACAGGTATTGACTGAGTCTGGCTTTAAATGATTTTAGATTTTCTAGTTGTCATAGTTCAATCATCACATTATACCACTGTTTAGTAACATAACTTGAGTAAACTGTATTGCCAGCTATGGTTTTAATTTTACTAGAAATTAGAAGACATTTATTTCCCATGTGCAGTTCTCTTTTAGGTCAGTGGTGGTGGATAATGTTTAATGAAGGGCATTTTTCAGGTTTATAAATTAGGTTGTGTATGGTAATGAGCTGTTTGTAGGAGAGATATTGTGGAAGCTCAGTATAGTGTAATTGTTTAAGAGCAACACAGTAATGTGCTCTAGAAAGAAGGTTAGTTGTAAATGTAGCTGTCTTGTTATAGCATGCATCCATTTTCTTCATATATGTAGTGTGCAGGTCAGTAAGGATTGGAACTGCATAAAGAAATGATTGGAGAAGAGAGGATGAAGCTAGGGCTTTCCTAGCAGATGTTGAGAGATATGGACTAGCTTGATAAAGTGCACCAAGATTTTGGTGTGTTTTTAATGGCTTGAAGAATATGATCATATTTTATGTTTCCATCTATAGTGACACACTGTGATTTAGTCGGTGATATTATTTATATTGCAATATTGTCTTTTGATGT
>NC_056741.1:568635172-568657672 GCF_019279795.1 Protopterus annectens | reverse complement strand
AAAGCATTCGTGTTTTACTAGTTTATTAAGCATCCAAACTGTTCATGCAGTGAACTTTCTGACAGACTTTTATCCGATGAGTGAAGTGATCTGTAAAGCAAAATTAATTCTTCTTTTTTTGCACTACGAGTCTGTAACTTGGCAACATGTCAGTTGCTATGCTTTCATGATAAAATGACTGTGTTGTACATTGAGATGAGGGCAACCAGGTCATTCAGCTGTAGCTTGTACATATTGTCAGCAGCTAAAGCCTCCCTGAAATGATAAAATGTCTCTGCACTATTTCAAAATTGAATTCTGTAGTTCGGTATAATAAATATGACTGAACTCATTATGTTCTTTACTGCTGGAAACTCTTTGACAATTTTTTTTTATCTGTTTATTTGCAGGAAATATGATACCTCTTTTCCATCTAGCATGTAGGAAAGTTTTCATCCAAGATCTCCATTTAGAGAAAGTCTGTGAAATATAGAGTGTCTGTGTTGTAATGTGTGCCTCCACAATAATATAGCTATTTTGAAAGCAATGTGACCTACATCTCATGATAATAAGTACCATGTCGTAATGAAAATTAAACAAATGGAAATCAGAGTTTATAGCTGTTGCAATGACATGTTAAGTTAACCGATACATGGAATTTAATAATAAAAGTACTTAGCAGACAAAGTTATTATGTGGGATTTAATTCCTTTAACATTGCCTTTTCATTTTAAGACAGTAGATCTGTGGAGTAAGTGTTTCTGAAACCTGTTAACAAATAAGCAAAACTGCTATACATGTAAGGTACTACTTACATAAATCATTTTTCAAAGTGAAACATAGTGGACCAGATTCATGAACACTTGGACCTAGTGCCACTAAGATGTGCTCAACAGTGCTTTATTTGGTATTCATTAAACAGTTCAACACTTCACATCTACCCTCAAACAAGTTAAATGCTACAATATATCACTGAAAGCATAAGTAGCTGAATAACATGCTAATAAAGCAATCCAACATGGTAAAGATATTCAAGAACATATAACATGATCATGTACAATCAGTGCTCCCTTTTGTCTTGAAATTCACAAATCTTTGGAATACAGCCATGCAGACACTTAGAACAAATTTGAGGTATTGCTGCTGTCAAAATTAATCTGTATGTGCAACAGGCTTTAATACAAGGTGCTGCTGCTTCCATCATTAATCTGTATGTGCAACAGGCTTTAATACAAGGTGCTGCTGCGTCCATCATTAATCTGTATGTGCAACAGGCTTTAATACAAGGTGCTGCTGCATCCATCATTAATCTGTATGTGCAACAGGCTTTAATGCAAGGTGCTGCTGCCATCATTAATCTGTATGTGTAACAGGCTTTACAAGGTGCTGTTGCTGCCATCATTAATCTGTATGTGCAACAGGCTTTAATACAAGGTGCTGCTGCTGCCGTCATTAATCTGTATGTCCAACAGGCTTTAATACAAGGTGCTGTTGCTGCCATCATTAATCTGTATGTGCAACAGGCTTTAATACAAGGTGCTGCTGCTGCCGTCATTAATCTGTATGCTTTAATACAAGGTGCTGCTGCTTCCATCATTAATCTGTATGTGCAACAGGCTTTAATACAAGGTGCTGCTGCTGTCATCATTAGTCTGTATGTGCAACAGGCTTTAATACAAGGTGCTGCTGCTTCCATCATTAATCTGTATGTACAACAGGCTTTAATACAAGGTGCTGCTGCATCCATCATTAATCTGTATGTGCAACAGGCTTTAATATAAGGTGCTGCTGCTGCTGCCATCATTAATCTGTATGTGCAACAGGCTTTAATACAAGGTGCTGCTGCTGCCATCATTAATCTGTATGTGCAACAGGCTTTAATACAAGGTGCTGCTGCTGTCATCATTAGTCTGTATGTGCAACAGGCTTTAATACAAGGTGCTGCTGCTGCCATCATTAATCTGTATGTGCAACAGGCTTTAATACAAGGTGCTGCTGCTGTCATCATTAGTCTGTATGTGCAACAGGCTTTAATACAAGGTGCTGCTGCTTCCATCATTAATCTGTATGTGCAACAGGCTTTAATACAAGGTGCTGCTGCCATCATTAATCTGTATGTGCAACAGGCTTTAATACAAGGTGCTGCTGCTGCCGTCATTAATCTGTATGTGCAACAGGCTTTAATACAAGGTGCTGTTGCTGCCATCATTAATCTGTATGTGCAACAGGCTTTAATACAAGGTGCTGTTGCTGCCATCATTAATCTGTATGTGCAACAGGCTTTAATACAAGGAGCTGCTGCTGCTTCCATCATTAATCTGTATGTGCAACAGGCTTTAGTACAAGGTGCTACTGCCATCATTAATCTGTATGTGCAACAGGCTTTAATACAAGGTGCTGCTGCCATCACTAATCTGTATGTGCAAAACCATTGTTAATTGCTACATCATTACTTTGTATGTGCAACAGGCTTTAATACAAGGTGCTGCTGATGCCATCATTAATCTGTATGTGCAACAGGCTTTAATACAAGGTGCTGCTGCCATCACTAATCTGTATGTGCACCAGGCTTTAATACAAGGTGCTGCTGCTACATCATTACTTTGTATGTGCAACAGGCTTTAATACAAGGTGCTGCTGATGCCATCATTAATCTGCATGTGCAACAGGCTTTAATACAAGGTGCTGCTGCCATCACTAATCTGTATGTGCAACAGGCTTTAATACAAGGAGCTGCTGCCATCATTAATCTGCATGTGCAACAGGGCTGCTGCCATCATTAATCTGCATGTGCAACAGGCTTTAATACAAGGTGCTGCTGCTGCCATCATTAATCTGTATGTGCAACAGGCTTTAATACAAGGTGCTGCTGCCATCATTAATCTGTATGTGCGACAGGCTTTAATACAAGGAGCTGCTGCCATCATTAATCTGTATGTGCAACAGGCTTTAATACAAGGTGCTGCTGCCATCATTAATCTGTATGTGCAACAGGCTTTAATGCAAGGTGCTGCTGCCATCATTAATCTGTATGTGCAACAGGCTTTAATACAAGATGCTGCTGCTGTCATCATTAGTCTGTATGTGCAACAGGCTTTAATACAAGGTGCTGCTGCTGCTGCCATCATTAATCTGTATGTGCAACAGGCTTTAATACAAGGTGCTGCTGCCACCATTAATCTGTATGTGCAACAGGCTTTAATACAAGGTGCTGCTGCTGCCATCATTAATCTGCATGTACAACAGGCTTTAATACAAAGTGCTATTGCCATCATTAATCTGTATGTGCAACAGGCTTTAATACAAGGTGCTGCTGCTCCTGCTGCCATCATTAATCTGTATGTGCAACAGGCTTTAATACAAGGTGCTGCTGCTTCCATCATTAATCTGTATGTGCAACAGGCTTTAATACAAGGTGCTGCTGCTGCCATCATTAATCTGTATGTGCAACAGGCTTTAATACAAGGTGCTGCTGCCATCATTAATCTGTATGTGCAACAGGCTTTAATACACGGCGCTGTTGCCTCCATCATTAATCTGTATGTGCAACAGGCTTTAATACAAGGAGCTGCTGCTGCTTCCATCATTAATCTGTATGTGCTACTGCCATCATTAATCTGTATGTGCAACAGGCTTTAATACAAGGTGCTGATGCTGCCATCATTAATCTGTATGTGCAACAGGCTTTAATACAAGGTGCTGCTGCCATCATTAATCTGTATGTGCAACAGGCTTTAATACAAGGTGCTACTGCCATCATTAATCTGTATGTATGTGCAACAGGCTTTAATACAAGGTGCTGATGCTGCCATCATTAACAACAGGCTTTAATACAAGGTGCTGATGCTGCCATCATTAATCTGTATGTGCAACAGGCTTTAATACAAGGTGCTGCTGCCATCATTAATCTGTATGTGCAACAGGCTTTAATACAAGGTGCTGCTGCCATCATTAATCTGTATGTGCAACAGGCTTTAATACAAGGTGCTGCTGCCATCATTAATCTATATGTGCAACAGGCTTTTGCTGCCATCATTAATCTGTATGTGCAAATCTGTATGTGCAACAGCCTTTAATACAAGGTGCTGCAGCCATCATTAATCTGTATGTGCAACAGGCTTTAATACAAAGTGCTGCTGCCATCATTAATCTGTATGTGCAACAGGCTTTAATACAAGGTGCTGCTGCTACCATTGTTAATCTGTATGTGCAACAGGCTTTAATACAAGGTGCTGCTGCTATCATTAATCTGTATGTGCAACAGGCTTTAATACAAGGTGCTGCTGCTGCTGCCATCATTAATCTGTATGTGCAACAGGCTTTAATACAAGGTGCTGCTGCTGCCATCATTAATCTGTATGTGCAACAGGCTTTATTTAGTACAAGGTGCTACTGCCATCATTAATCTGTATGTGCAACATGCTTTAATACAAGGTGCTGCTGCTACCATTGTTAATCTGTATGTGCAACAGGCTTTAATACAAGGTGCTGCTGCTGCCGTCATTAATCTGTATGTGCAACAGGCTTTAATACAAGGTGCTGCTGCTACCATTGTTAATCTGTATGTGCAACAGGCTTTAATACAATTAATCTGTATGTGCAACAGGCTGTAATACAAGGTGCTGCTGCTGCTGCTATCATTAATCTGTATGTGCAACAGGCTTTAATACAAGGTTCTGCTGCTGCTATCATTAATCTGTATGTGCAACAGGCTTTAATAAAAGGTTCTGCTGCTGCTATCATTAATATGTATGTGCAATAGGCTTTAATACAAGGTGCTGCTGCTGTCATGCTTAATCTGTATGTGCAACACGCTTTAATACAAGGTGCTGCTGCCATCATTAGTCTGCTGCTGCCATCACTAATCTGTATGTAAAACAGGCTTTAACACAAGGTGCTGCTGCTGCCATCATTAATCTGTATGTGCAACAGGCATTAATACAAGGGGCTGCTGCTGCATCATTAATCTGTATGTGCAACAGGCTATAATACAAGGTGCTGCTGCTGCCATCAATAATCTGTATGTGCAACAGGCTTTAATACAAGGTGCTGCTGCTCCTGCTGCCATCATTAATCTGTATGTGCAACAGGCTTTAATACAAGGTGCTGCTGCTTCATCATTACTTTGTATGTGCAACAGCCTTTAATACAAGGTGCTGCAGCTGCTAATCATTAATCTGTATGTGCACCAGGCTTTAATACAATATGATGGTGCTGCCATCAATAATCTGTATGTACAACAGGCTTTAATACAAGGTGCTGCTGCTGCCATCAATAATCTGTATGTGCAACAGGCTTTAGTACAAGGTGCTGCTGCTGCTACCATCATTAATCCTTTTGTGCAGCAGGCTTTAACTCAAGTGCTGCTTCTCCAGCAGCCAGACCCCAACTGGGAAGGAGAAGGGTGTTCAGACCCCATTTGACATATCATGGAGTACATGATACAAAAATTGTAAATTGATGCAGGGTGGACAGGGGTACACACAACAGAGGAAATATGCAACCGATTTTGTCCTTACCTGCGACTTCTGGGATACTGGTCGGAACTCATCCCAGTGAGAACAAAGGTATGAGTTGCATTATAAGTTCTAGCGACAGGGATGTTTCAGTGGCTCATAGGGAATTTATTAAGGGTGTCACAGGCCTCAGCTTCTAGAATCTTGCATCACCTTCTAAATGCACAACTACAACCTGCAAGGGATCATATCTGGTAACATCACACCACAAACGACAGAACAACATCTATGCAGCATTTATGTCCTAACACACTTCCCGTGGTTTTGGGAGCCATAGACTACACACACAAAAAGAAAAGTTGCACCTGCTGAGCAGGGAAGGAGGTACATTAACAGAAAAGGATACCACTCTGTTAAGTGCCAGGTTGTCTGTAATACCTAAGGAATCATCTACAATTTGCGTGCAGGTGATCCAGGTAATATTCATAACTCACACAAATGGCACACCTGCGACCTGCACACAAGATTTGCTAGGGTTGACTTTCCAGAAGGCATTTAGTGGGGGATGCAGGTTATGTAGCAGACACATGGCTCATGACACCCATGAGAATCCCACACCTCCCCAGTGATCAAAGATACAATGCTGCCCATGCTTAAACTGGGAATATAATAGAATGTGTGTTCCACCTGCTCAAATCATGGTTCAGTTGTCTAAACACATCAGGAGGTGCATTACAGTATGACCCAGCCATTGCCAATATATAGACTGTGCCATGTTGCATGATATAATTCTCAGGAAACAAGTTCAACAAAGACAACAAAGTCCAAGACCACAGGCAGTGCCAACAGCTCCAGCAGATACATATGGAGTCTGAGAAAGAACCACCAGCTGCAGATGCTGCTGGCAGACATACTCATACACAACATGTCATGGCTCTAGATAATAGGCAAATGAAATTGCACACAATTGCTACCTAACTAAAACACCAAGGCATCTGCAGAAGTTCTCAACCTTTATTTAATCATATAATAACTGTACTCTGTCAGCATCTGACTCCCTGAAGTATTATTCAAGGTAAAATACAAAAGCACTTGTGGAGCAGTGTGTCCAGTGCAAAATAAATTATTCAAAGGCCAGCAAAAAAAATAACGCTTTAACTGATTCCCCTTGTTTTCGTTTCAAGACTTCTTCAGATAAAATTCCACATAAAATTGTTGCCTTTATATATCAAAAAAACTACACCTATCAATTATACACCATCTAATAATAGTCAAACACTCATTAAAACAAGGTAACAGATTTAATCACAATACTTCTTCTGAATAAAAGATATTATAAATAAATAAATGCTGCATTCTGTATATGATATGAAAAACGTGTAAATTTATAAATGTTAAAAATTGATGCATATAAACATTTTCACATATAAAAATGTTATATAAGTAAATTAAAATCTTAACCTTTTCTGCATTTAAAACAGCAAAATATTAATCTCTCTTTACTGCCATCTTGTGGCCAATCACAAACATGCAGGTGAACATAAATAGAAAAAATAAAGTACAGAAATATTATCCAATACCAAAATAATTCACAATCTAGCCGGTCTCATTTTTAACATTGAACATATACTTAAATTTTCATTAAGTCCTGAACTTCTGTTAGCTTCCAGGATTAATTACCAGTACAATGCCTGATACTCAAGTTTGTTCTCCCAAGAACCCCCCCCCCCATAAAATCTAAATTATACCATGACTTCCCCAAACGCGGCACGCTGATTGGCCAGCTGCACATTAAATCAAGTTATACTAATGGAAAAAGGTCCGGTCGCCCGGACTTTTTTCCGTTAGTATAACTCTATTTTTAAAACACTGTCTCGCTATGTTAAACCCATTTAACATAGCGAAAACAGTAAAAAAAAAAGCAACGGAGATCTTGCTTTCTCCGTTGCTTTTGCTCACAGCTCTGATGTACTGCGCAGCCGCAAGAGTACATCAGAACTGCCGCGGATGCCAGACATCTGCGGAAGGGCAGTAAGCAGGCATTATACTATGCCAATATTTAAGAAAAGTAATAGTTTCTTTTCTTAAATAATGTCATATATAAATAACCCACTTCTGGGTGTGGGTAATGCTGTATTTACCCACGGTTGGCTTTGTTTGGTCTCTCGGGCTTCGCCCTTGGGACCAAACCATGCCAACCGTGGATAAATACAGCATTACCCACACCCAGGCGTGGGTTATTGCTATAGGAACTACTTCTATCACAAAAAACGTATATTTTGCATTGGGGCAACCTTTCAAATGCTAATATAAACTATTTTTCTCATCCTTAGTTTTTATATCATAGTAATGTTTGTATATTCTTCTCCTTAAGGTTCTTTTTGTTTTACCAATATAGAATGCATTACAGCATTCATAAGTAAACATTTACACTAACCCCTGACTACTGCAATTAGAAAAGGAAGTTCCCTTAATAACTTTGTTCCTACTTGTCAGAAAAATACTTTCTTTGTGGGCAGTATAGGCACACTGAGCACATGCACCACACTTAAATGTACCCATCCTTTTATTGCCCTTAGTCTTAACCCTACATTCCATCAGGTCCTTTATTTTTTATTTATTTATTTTACATTTGTTGACCGGGCTAGTCAAGCTGGACATATATCCGTTTACAGTCGAGGCCCGGGGAGAAAAGCTCCAGAACAGGCAAGCAACAATTATATATCACAAAAAAATTAATATGCACAAAAATATACAAGTTGAAAAACGAGAAAATTGCAAAAAGAATCTAAAAATACATTAAAAGTAGAAATAAAATAAGAAAAAAAGTTAAAGGCACGGTACTATAGTTAGACTAATAAAACAGAAGAAAACAATGTAGGAATACGTTACAAAAAGATTATTAGTAAGGCATAGTTCAAAGAAGTGACTCTCAGCAATTGAAAGTGTAGGTTAGGATCTCAGTAAGGGAGGAAGAGGAAGATTAGGTGTATGGAGACATGTTTTCAGTCGGGGTTAGTACAAGGACATAACCATTGAGTTTTAAGATGTTCTTTGATATGTTTTTTGAAAAGAGTAGTAGAGTCTTGATTAGTTAATTCTTGAGGGAGATGATTCCAGTTTTTACCTATGGAATTTGAAAATAATGCGTCACCAGCTTTATTGTGCGATTTAGTAACAGATACTAGTAGTTTATTGGCAGAGCGAAGTGTGGCTAGGTTTTTATATGGTGAAATTAGTTTTGTCAGGCTAGGAGTATCATCAGGGTAGTAAAGTGTCTTATGAATGATGAGTAATTGTTGGTAGAGTAAGTGGTTATTTAGCTCTAGCCAGTTTAGTTGTTTGAGGTTGAGACAGTGGTGAGTTCTGAGGGGAGTAGAAGTAATGAATCTTGCTATACTGTGATAGCAGGTAGAGAGTTTGGAAATGTTGTTTTTAGATAAGTTAGTGTATAAAGCTGAGGCATAAAAGAGGGTGGAGATCAGGTGAGTTTGAGCAATGGTTTTTCTCGCTACTGGGGAAAGGAAGGGTTTAATTCTGTAGAGCAGCCCAACTTTTTTATTTACAGCTTTAATAGTAGAGTTAATATGGTCATCAAAGTTAAGACGGTTGTCAGTGGTTACACCTAACAGTCGAGTGGTCATATCAGGGTTAATACAGGTAGAATTATTTGAGGAGATAGTGAAAAATGGTGTGGGAGATTTATTGGTAGGAGTAAAGAGAAGAAGCTTAGTTTTTTTGGGGTTAAGGAGGAGGCAGTGTTGCATAAACCATTGTTCAACGTTTTGGAAAACTGTTTGGGTGATGGACTGAAGGGAGGAAACATTTTTAGCAGTGCAGATCAAAGTGGAGTCGTCAGCATATTGAATACAAGTAGCTTGTGGCACATTAAAGTGTAGGTCATTAATAAATAATGAGAAAAGAAGGGGACCTAAGATAGATCCTTGTGGAACACCAATATTTGCTGGGGTTAAGGATGATAGGTTGTTATCCCAAAGCACTGCTTGTTGCCTGTTATTGAGATAGCTCCTAAACCACTGTAGAGAGTGTGAGCTAAGAGCAAAGAGATTGAGTTTGTGAAGAAGTATATTATGGTTAACCATGTCAAAGGCTTTTGATAGGTCTATGAATAGAGCGGAGGAGAAATGATTATTGTTTCGATTATTATTTATGGAGTCAGAGAAGGAAAGGAGGGCAGTTGTAGTACTATGAAAAGGCCTGAAACCATGTTGACAGTCAGCTAGAAGTTTGTTTTGAAGAAGGTAGTTGAGAAATTGTTTGTGTATACATCTTTCCATAATTTTAGCTAATGGGGAGAGTAAAGCAATAGGGCGAAAGTTGGAGAGCTCAGTAGAAGAGCCCCCTTTATGTAGAGGAATTATATGCGATATTTTCCATATGGTTGGGATCACTCCTTCAGAGATAGTTCTATTTATCAGTATGGATATGGGGTGATTAATAACTTTTGCAGCAATTTGTAAGTATTCAGATGGGAGTTGGTCAGCAGAAGGGGTACATGGTTTGAGTTTGTTGAGAAGCTTATAAATAATAGATGAGGTGACAGGTTGAATCTGAAAGGCATTAGAAGAGTCTTCAGAGATATTTGGTGAGAATGCAGAAGATGTGGGTAATGAATTAGCTAGAGTTTGAATGGCTTCTGTAAAGTACTTATTAAAGGCATCTGGGATCAGGGTTGAATTGTTAAGGTTAAAGCCTGAAGGGATAGGAGTAGGTGAATGCCCTGGTTTCAGAAGTTTATTAACACCTGACCAGAACTTTTGAGGGTTTTTTGACTAGTTTGTTGAAGATGAAGATAAAATTCTTTTTTATCTCTAAGAGTATCTTTCTTGGTGGCATTTCTTAATTGTTTGAAGAGGAGGTGATCTGATGGATGTTTGGTAGCTCTCCATTTAGCCCATATTTTATTTCTGAGGATCATTTTTTCTTTAGTTTGCTTAGTTAGCCATGGGGCAGTCCTAGCTTTTATCCTGGTAGAGCGTAAAGGAGCATGATAATCAAGGATTTGCAAAAAGTTTGTGTTAAAATAGTTAACCGCTTCATTAAGCTCAAGATGTGACAATGGCGACCAGTCACATGCCTGCAATTCAGTAAGGAAGTTATCAGGGTTGAAAAATCTTTTTGAGCGGGATGTCCTAATTTTATGAGCATTTGGAATATTTAATTTTTTCCTAATGACATATGTAAGTATATGATCACTAATACTATCAGGAAGGGTTCCTGGGGTATAGCTGCTTGGGTGGTTATTAATAAGGATCTAGTCCAAAATTGTTTCTTTCTTATTTGGTTTATGGATTCTAGTTGGAGTTGATATTAATTGTGAGAAACCATAGAGATTAATGTGGTTAGTGGGCTGCTGGGATGAACAGGTTGTCCAGTCAATGTTGAAATCCCCAAGTATAATGGTTTCTTGGGGTAGTTGATTAGAAAGGGAACTAAGTAAGTCTTCTAGATTCTGAATATTGTTACCAGGGGGAAGATACATACAAATTAGATAGATTGATTTGTTGTTGCTAATCTGAAGTTTGGTAACTAATATTTCAGCTTTGTGGTCTGTTAATGGAAGTTCATTATAAAGGGTAACTTGGAGGTTAGATTTGTAGATGATGGCTATGCCGCCACCTTTCTTCTTTGTGCGGTCATATCTAAGTATGTTGTAGCCAGGAGGAATAATTTCCTGGTCTTGAGTAGAGGGTTTTAGCCATGTTTCTGTTAGACATAAAATATCAAATGAGTGCAAGTTTAGGAGCGCATGGAGGTGGTGAATTTTGTTATTGACACTTCTAATATTAAGGTGGGCTATTAGAAGGGAGTTGGCTACTTTAGTACATGATGAATGTAAAGGTAAAGGATAATTATTTGGATTATATTCAAACGTGGTAGAGGGACCGGGATTAGGATGAATATCACCATGGTGGAGGAGGTGGTGATGGGGATACGATAGTAATTTGAGGATCTTAAGTGAGATATTAAGGATCTTTTTGTTTAAGTAGAATGTTATATGAGTTATTCTATGGTATTTTGGTCCTAGATAGTTGGAGGAACAGGTTATGTTACTATGATTAAGGGTGATGAGGAAAGAGGAAGGAAGTGTTTGTTGGAGATGAAGGTTTTGTTCATTTAAAGTGATGTTTTCCACAAAGGTGACGTAGTAAGATATAGAAAGAAAGGCTGTAACAGTAGTAAAAAGAAGGATATGTATGAAAAAAGCATTAAGACTTGGAGACATGATAGTGAAAAGCTGACAAGTAAATGTATCTTATAAAAGATGGTCAGTGTAAGAGTAATTAGATCAGTGCAAATTTGTACAATAGGGTTTAAGTGAAGTAAGAAAAAGGAAGTTGAGGTAGGAGATAGTTAGAGGTAGTCAAAATAAGCGGTAGATGCTAGATAGATAGTATGTAAAAGGTACAGTGAGGCAAGCTAAAAATGAAACATAGAGGAGGATGTAAGAAATAAAGTTAAATAGGAGTTACAGGAGATAAGAATAAAATAGTTTTTAGATTTGGAGGGGAGAGATGGGTGGATCAGGAGGTGGGGAGGGAAAGAAAGATAGATTAAATCCTAGGGGAGAGTGTCTAGTAGTAAGATGGTTAGAGATTGGTTAGAAGGATAAGGGGGAGTGTCTAGTGAGGTATAAGTTAAGGACCCTGGGGTGGTGGGAATTGGGGGTAGGGAGGGGGGAGTGGGGCACAGACAATTAGGGTGAGAGCAGTGGAAGAGAAAACAATCAGAAAGTAGTTAGCCAAGGGCAGTAGGCTAAATACAAGAAGTTAGCTGGGGTAACCAGAGGATAGGGAAAAAGTAAAAGGAATAATTGAAGTTAAAGAGTGACAGTCTCAGGATAGGTTCAAGGAAGGCTTAGAAGAAGTAGAGTTGGTGAAGGTGAGTTCGGAGACAGATTAATTGAACCAAGGTAGGTAGGACTCAGAAGGGAAGAAGAACAAAGAAGAAAAAATGGTCAAGAAGAGACACAAAAAACAGTTAGCATAGAAAGTAGGAAGAGAAACTAGAATGCCTTCAGGGGGGAGAGATAGTACTGTACAAGGAGACAGACTAAGGGGTATTAGCAGTATAGTAGACAGGGGGGGGTTTGGCTGCTGGCAGAGACAGGCAGTAATCTAGTACATGTATGAAGTGAGGAGAACCAATAATGACAAAAGTGATGCTCTTGATAAAAATTAATAATGCAGAGACATACAGTATAGATTACTGTGGTTTTGACCAGGGTATTAAGGTAACCCAGGGGAGAAAGACCCAGGCAGGTTTTGTTGGGTGGATAAAGCAGTCTTAGGAGTCCAAAACGAACACTTCCACGAGTTGAGAGTGGAAACAATGCCTTATACCAGCTGATAAAAAAGATAAATAAAAAGGAAAAGAAAAAAGAGCAGTCAGATTACACTTTGGGACAAGAACAAGCAGGTTAAACTATACAAATGAATTGCAATACCTTACAAACATTAGGCTTAAAGAGTAAAGGTACAAGCAATTAGGCAGCTTAAATACAACATTATAATTTCTTTCTCTAAAGTGCAGCCATCAGCGTCAGTTTGTAAAAACAGATCAATGTATTCAGAAGACAAAAAAAACAGTCGGAGCATGTGGTAAAATCTAAGTTAGAAAAAGTAATACCACTCGCGCAAGTGTCCTAAAAACATCTAACAGTGATTGGGCGGGAAAAATTATTCTAAACAGTGTCTCAGCTCTCCCAAAGTCAAAAACGCTAAATAGGTAATATAACGCTTTATATTCTGGGACCTCCTATAACTCATATTGAGGGGATTCTTAAAAAGCACATCTAAGTCAGAAAACTGAGAACATTTCTTCCATTCTTTCCTAATGATCTTAGTAGTTAGTTTGGCATCCAATTATAATCTATCACAAAGGCACCATCTATACTAACACCCCTCTCTTCTTTATTTTTACCTTGCTAACATTTTCACCAGTTCACCCAAACCTAGTAAGGGTTGATATTTATCTTTTTCTACAGCACTGAGTTTCATGCTGAAATTTTGAAAATATTTGATGCATATGGCTAGAAATAGTTAAAGCAATTAATGAGGGAAACCTCAATATTTATATAAGAAAATAAAGAGGTTAACACTTGGATTGTGAGTGATTTGGTTTTACTGTTGATAAAGAAAAGAATAAGTATTATTGTAGTATGGCCAGTACAGATGAAAAGTACTCAAGATGATAAAAAAGAAATCTAAGAAATTAGAAAGGGACAATATAGAATATGGGGAAAGGAGAGCATACCCCAAACCAAAAAAGGCACTTTCTTTTGAAGAGAGATGGACTAGGCAAGAACCAGTGTTAGAGAGACATGTGATTAATGGGGATGGGGGGTTGAGTAGAATAATTCTAGAAATGGTAGGTCAATGCATTTGGATGACCCTTTAGAATACCCCCCCCCCCCCGAGAAAGTCCGAACAGATTCAGAACCCCCCCCAATTATTACTATTGGCCCAATGGGGGGAAGGGGAGAAATTAATAACAGGTAATCATGAAATAAGGGGTTATATATGTAAATGACAGCTACAATATTTATAATAATAGTTCACAGGAGGTCATTGATGTTTATTTTACATTGTTTTCTAAGGGGTTTACTTTTGTCCCTAGAAGGAAGGGTGACATCAGTAAAGTATTGATAGGTTTAAAGCTTTTTTGAGGAAGAAGAATTTTTGAAATATTGAAACAGAGGGTGGTGAGTTATATAACAAAAGCACCTATAACCCCCCTTTACATCCACAATTAAAGAACCTGGAAATGGTTTTGGAGATTCACCTAAGGAAAGGGCTTACTGAAAATAAGTTTGTCTAATCTGACTGTGGAAGAGCAAAATTTACTAAGACATATTCAAGGAGACAGGAACCTTAGGGTGATGAAGCCAGGCAAGGAGGGTGGGACAGTGCTTATGGATAGTATTATTTACACTGGTAAAATTATGCAAATTATTAATGACACTCATAAGTACACTGTAGTATCCAAGAATGGGATTAATTTAGCCTATACCAAAACTCCACATCAGTGCAGAAAAAAAGCCAGTAAAGGTCCATACATCTGTATGCAAAGACAAAGCCAAGCCAAACCAATATGGTATAAAGTTGAATACAAACTATCCACATCAAATAAGATCTTTCATTTTACCCACAGAAACTTCATCAGAAGAAGAAGCTTTACTGGCTTTCTTTTCTGCACTGCTGTGGAGTTTTGCCATTTGTATTACGTACAGCATTCCCTGTGGATGCTAGTATTTTGCTGCTTAATTTAGCCTATCATAAGCTTGGCTTTATACCATGATGGCTTGTTAAATAAAAAAGTTTGACTAGGCAAGAACCAGTGTTAGAGAGACATGTGATTAATGGGGATGGGGGGTTGAGTAGAATAATTCTAGAAATGGTAGGTCAATGCATTTGGATGACCCTTTAGAATACCCCCCCCCGAGAAAGTCCGAACAGATTCAGAACCCCCCCCCAATTATTACTATTGGCCCAATGGGGGGAAGGGGAGAAATTAATAACAGGTAATCATGAAATAAGGGGTTATATATGTAACACTGGTTCTTGCCTAGTCCATCTCTCTTCAAAAGAAAGTGCCTTGCTAATGTCCTCTCCTGCTCAGCTGGTGAACCTGGGAATATTGAGGCAATGTTACAATTGCCTCATGTACACAGACAACCCTCTCCTCCTCCCACAAAACACAAATACATGCGAGAGATGCAACTATACGGCCAAACTGGAGGCTGAGCTCTCTCAACATAGGACTGGCATGACCAGACAGGAGGAGAAGGTAACCACACACACTATAGACCCAGTCTCACATAATACCATCACAACCTCAAATCATACACATAAACACACAAAGACATACTCGGAGGCTCTGATCAAAAATCTACCAAAACAGCAGAGGCCACCAAAGCAGACACCCAAACAACTACCACCTCAGAACACAACACCTGCAACACATAGACCACACAGTCAGAGTGTCAAGCAGTCACAGCCCTTAAGGCCAAACACAATGCCAGACACACTAGTCATTGGTGACTCCATAGTCAGACACACTGATGTCCCACTCACCAGACTGAGTAAGGAGAAGGTCACAGTAAGCTGCCTGTCGGGTGCTAGAATCTGCCACATAACGCGTGCACTCAGGTCTCTCAACAGCAGGTACAAGTACGACTCAATCATTGTCCACGCTGGTGTTAACGACCTGAGACGTACCTCCTTGGACTACATGAAAAGAGACATAGAGGAGCTCTCTGATTATGTAGCCCAAGCAGGTATGACCCTGACCTTGAGCAGTATCCTACCTTCACCAAGAATGATGCCACAATACAGAGATAAGATGATCAGCTTTAACAACTGGCTTAAACTCTGGTGTCATTCAAAGGGGATCCAATGTCTGTCTGCCTGGGATGACATGCTGGACAAGCCATGCTGCTTCGCAAGGGACGCCTTGCACCTGTCACCCCTGGGATTCCGGATTTTGGCAAAGGCTCTTGCCACCCCCATAGTGCCTTTTTAGGCAAGGCTCAAATTCTAAACCTACCACCCTAGAACAAAACAAAGAAAAAACTAAGGGTAATGCTGCTCAATGCCAGAAGTCTCAAACTCAAGATGCACGCACTCGAGGCCCTTCTCAGTATGGAGAACATCGATGTCTGTGCTGTGACAGAAACCTGGTTCAAGGCTCCTGAGAGCACCCCAGCACTATCAGGTTTTACCTCATATCATGCGTTCCGTCCCAAAACCCAGACAATACCAAGAAAGGAGGAGGGGTATCCATATTCATCAAGGACACCCACACCTCAAGATTGGTGGCATCGCACGATGCATCGGAAACCATCCAGGTGCAATTAACCATAGGCAAGATTGCTCTGCAATTTGTAGCATGTTACAGGCCACCCTCGCAAACTCAGGAACCTCATATGGCCTTCCTGAAAACACTGGAGGGGATAAATGTATCTCCAAACACCATCATACTAGGTGACTTCAACTACCCTAATATAGACTGGGAACACTACTCAAGCCCAAACACTCTAGCCCAAAAGTTCCTGGAATTCATAAACTCAAATGCCATGGAACAACTAGTCACCATCCCCACAAGAGGAGAAAACATACTTGATCTCATCATCATGAACATGGGAGCACAATGTTCAATGCCGGAAGTATACCCCTCACTGGTGAGATCTGATCACAAACTAATCTCGCTGGAGGTCCTCATCCTGCCCCCACCCGAAATGAAAAAGACCACAGTAAAGAACTTCTCGAAAGCCGACTTCACACTTCTAAGGACTAGTGTTCTCCTTTAAGGCCCCTGAGCCGGCAGTTAACATTACTCAAACCGCTGAATCACTTACAAATGCCTTCTACCAGCACCTGCAGGGCTGCATGGATCAGGCAATCCCAAGCAAAACAAAAACTCTTTGTACCAAAGGCAAGCATCCAGTCTGGTGGACCCCAGCCATAAACAAACTCTACAACAAAAGGAGAAAGCTACTACAAGATAGAGCAAAATCCTTAAAAGGTAAGACACCGCTGATCACTATAAGTAAAAAGCTAAGAGCTCTCATAAAATCATCCAAAGCTAATTTTGAGAAAAAATAGCTAAGGACTCTAAAGACAACCATAAGGCATTCTTTAGCTATGTCAGAAACCTAGGAGGAAACTCCCAGATATGCTCAGAATTAGTTCAAAATGATGTGAAGATTACTGATCCTACAGACATTGCCAACATACTGGCTGACAGGTTCAGTGCAAACTTCTCCCCCAAAGGAGAGATATCTATACCAAATGATTGTAGCCCCCAAACATCTCTAACGCCCAGGTGAGAACTGCTCTCTCCAAGGCAAATAACACAGCATCCATGGGACCTGATGGTGTCCCGGCTGTGTGCTCCATGAACTCAACGAGGAATTAAACCCACAGTTAGGACAGCTGTTTAATCTTAGTCTCACCTCCGGATACGCACTCAGGAGTGGCGCACAGCGACTGTGGTCCCACTCCACAAAGGCGGTGCCTCCACCGACCCACTGAAATTACCATCCCATTAGCTTGACAAGCCTTATCTGCAAAGCCATGGAGAGGATCATAATGGATCTCATAAATAAAGACATAGGGAACTTGCAGACTTTGGATCCAACCCAGTTTGGCTTTGTCAAAGGCAGATCATGCCTTTTAAACTTGGTTGACTTTTTCGAAACAGTCACCAAGGCCATTGACGAGGGAAAGGCAGTCCATACAGCCTACCTAGACCTGGCGAAGGCTTTTGATACAATACCTCACTGGGTATCATTGAAAAACTCATCAACTTAAATGTAAACCCATACATTA
This sequence comes from Protopterus annectens, assembly GCF_019279795.1. Taxonomy (NCBI): domain Eukaryota; kingdom Metazoa; phylum Chordata; order Ceratodontiformes; family Protopteridae; genus Protopterus; species Protopterus annectens. Next base: position 568,639,884 of record NC_056741.1, on the reverse strand, counting down.
CAAGATGGGTTGCAAACTGGCTGAGTGACAGAACCCACAGGGTCAGAGTTGCTGGCACCATGTCAGACTCAAAGCCTGTCACAAGTGGTGTCCCACAGGGCTCAGTCCTGGGCCCACTCTTGTTTGGCATCTACTTTTCTGAAGTACAAGCAAACACAGGAGGGTTATGGCTGACAAAGTTTGCAGATAACTGCAAACTGGGCGCCGTAGTTGAAAACACATCCAACACAGATATCCTTCAGAAGGGTCTCACAGAAATGGATAACTGGTGCCAGAGCCATGGCCTAAAGTTAAATGCCAAGAAATGCATAGTCATACCCTTCGGGAAAAATAAGGTTACCCCTAGCTACCATATAGGTGGCAATCCCTGAACACAGAAGAAGTTATTAGGGACCTGGGAACCCAGGTTGACAGTAGCCTTTCATTCGACACTCATATTGCTAAATTAGTTAGGAAGACCTTCTACATTGCCCACCTTATCATGAAGGGATTCACATCTAGATCAAGGGAAGTCATAGTCTCCTATACTCATCACTCATCAGACCAATGATCGAGTACAATGCCCCATTCGGAATGTATCTGACCCGACACTTGCAGCAGCTGGAGAGGCCACAAAAGTTCCTCACCAAAAGGATAAAGGGTCTCAAAAATCTGTCTTATGCTGCCCGACTGAAAGAACTCCAGTTATATTCAGTTGCTTACCGCTTGCTCAGAGGTGACCTATGCCTGACATACAAGGCCATGTCAAACCCAGATTTGATGAACATGCTTCATCTCAAAAAATCTAGATCCCTCAGAGCCACAAGGGCGGGAGACTTAAACCTCAACACGGTTATTAATAGGACGTGCTGGAGGGATAGATTCATCACCCAAAGACTCCCTATACTGTGGAACAAAATCCCGGTTTATGTGAGGCAGAGCACCTCGCTGGCCTTGTTCAAGAGGAATCTTGACCAATGGATGGGAGATCGCAGATACACCCCAGGGGTTACCTCAGTGTCACTGCTCGACAGAGGCACAGCAAAATAATGGGCATAGTTTCTCCAAACTAAAGGGGTGGCGTAAGCCACAAAACTATGGGCTAGGCTTATAAATGCCCTCGGGCAGATAGCCTAGTATGAACCTATGAACCTATGAACCTATGAACCTATGAACCTATGAACTTACATAATGCTGACCCTATTATTCCAACCTTGTTTGGTATTCCAAAGGTACACAAGGATTTGGAAAATCCTCCCTTAGGCCAATACTTCTGGCAAATGGGTCCAAGATACAACCCCTTGCAAAATGTTTGGATTTTAAGATAAAAAATGTGTGGTGTGAAAATGAAAATATTTTAAAGGACTCATGGGACCTATTAAAGAGCCTTAAAAGTGAGGTTTATAGAAATGACATTCCCCTGGATTCTGTATGCCTTGCACGGCATGCAGGATTGATGCAGGAGCTCAAGGAGGCAATATGTCTGCCGTGCGATCTAGGGACAGCCTGCAGGGGGTGCACGAGCGCTCCTGCACTAGTCCTGCATGGACTAAGCTCCGTATGCAAATCACCCCATTTGCAGTAGAAATGCATGCAAATGAGGTGAATTTACGATCCAGAAAGCTTGAAACCACCCGTGCAGCACAAGTGAAATCTGCAGAAATGTACTCTGTTAGTAACAGAGTACATTTCTGCAAAATCCAAAACAGAGCCATGACACCTCCAAATAAAGGTTGCATATCAGTCAGGAAGCATGCCAATGGTCAAGTATAAGGCCATTGGCATTGCAAACAACATAAAAAATAAAAAAAAAATCAACTTTTATTTTTTTTAGCCGATCTCGGCTGTTTAAGTGTAGGGCAGCGTCACGCAAATGGGATCGGGGGAAAATAATAAAATAAACTGAAAATAAGCATTCTAACTAAAATTACTATTCTGCCATACAAGTCAATAGCAGGCAGAAGACAACATGGCCAGTTAGTAGTGGTTGCTAAGGGAGAGGCTCAGTGTGAGACATGTAACTATGCATTAGCAGGCATTCCTATGCAAATGAGGGGAATGATAGTGAATCCCAGTTTTCCCCAGCATGCTAGTCAGGTCCCAAAAGTGTAAGAGTATGGATAGCTTGGTGCAAGCCTAAGGTGTAGCTGATATCATGAGGGGGTGTCAGGCATACTGTAAGTGGATTGGAGCCCTGTGGCTCAGGTTTGCTCCTAGCTTAGCACAGTGAAGCAAGGGGGTGTGTCTGAATCTGCCTAGCACTCTATACATTGCCTAAATGGGTGTGCGCGCCACACATGGGGATTTAAAGGAAGAAATAAAAGTTAAACCAGGAAATAGCAGCACTGTGCACATTTGAGCACTGTGTTTGCACGGCATGCCCTTGGATTTAAACAGGAAGGCAATGGGAAGGGAAAACAGCAGTAGGAAGGTAATCAAGGAGAACTAGCATAGCTGGCAGGTGAAATGTATCAGAATCAGCCAATTACACAGGCAGCAGACCAGCCCAGCCAAGAACACTACTATAAACTATGCAAACACCTTCCCCTCTGGTTTTTCCCATACTCTACACCACCAGTGTATACAAGCGGGGAACTTTTAACAAACAAAACTACAAAATGATAGGGGCTGCAGCAGGCAACATAGAACAACATGTGCAAGAGGCTGAGGGTGGTGAGGATGTGAATGCTGTCGATCAACCCACAGTGAGGAGACGGAGAAGGGTGTACAAACCCAGGGTAACCTACCAAGGGCTACATGAGCTGGAGATAGTAAAGTGCTATAGGGTGGACTTGGACCTCCTACAGCAAATTGTTGAGCTGTGCCGGCCATGCCTGACACACCGAACTGACCAAGGGGAAACCCATTTCAGTGGATACCAAGGCATGTGTAGGCCTAGGAATAATAGCCACAGGTACCACCCAAAGCTCAACTGGGGATATCATGGGGATCTCACAGGCATCAGCATCCAGAGTATTCCACCAGTTCCTGGATGCCATGTCAGCATATGCCATTGAGCACGTATATTTCCTCAACACCTGTGAGGTGTTGGCCAGCAATATGTGTCTATTCCACCAAATAGCAGAATACCCTACGGTAGTGGGTGCTATAGACTGCATGCACATATGCATCAAAGCACCACCCGGTGATCAGGGTAGGGCCTACATCAATCGCAGGGGCCTCCACTGCATCAACTGCCAGGTTGTGTGTGATGCCCAGGGCATTATAATGAATGTGTGTGCTGGCTGCCCTGGAAGCTATAACAATTCCCACATTTGGCATCTGACGCAGCTGTACCAGAGATTTGTCTATAGGGACATCCCCTATGGCCACGTAGTGGGGGATGCTGGTTACACACTGGAGCTGTGGCTGATGACACCCATCAGAAATGCACACACACCTGAACAAGAATGCCATAATAAGGCACACACACAGACCAGACTTCTAATAGAGCATGTGTTTGGGATGCTCAAGTCACTTTTCCAGTTTCTGGACACATCCGGTGGAGCCTTGCAGTACTCACCAGCTACATGTACTCAAATTGTTATGGTATGTGCCATGCTACACAATATGATCTTGCGTAAATGGCTGCAGCAGGAATAGCACTGGGCAGGGCCACACAGCCCCCCACCAATGCCAAGGCCTGCACAGGCACAGAGTGACGCAAAGTAGGAACAACCTGAGCCTGCCCCAGTAGGCAGATGGAGGCATGCCCAGTATGCCCTGACCGTGGCAAAGAGACAATGCATAACACATACACTGACACAGTAGGGACCCAGAGAATGACACCGCTCTCTGACTCGCACATACAGTAAAAGGGATGTCAAACATGACACTACCTGTGCTCAGCCATCTATAGGGAGTGTACTATGTACTATGTGCATTGAACATAGGCAGCCCTCCAGCACCATCCTCAATCCTGGCACACCCACAAGGTAAGTCAATCAACCTACCAATTGCCAAATGGAGTAGAATGTGTCATTACCTGTATCTATGGTATGGATGTGAGCATGCAAGGGAATTGGGTGGCTGAATGTTATGGCAGCAGATAGTAGACACCCATAGTGGCACCATGACATCTGTACCACATACTGGAGTCACCAAAGTAGCCAGTGCTACACATGGTGACAAAACCCACTGCAGGAAATGTGCTGGGCCACATGTTTGTCCATATGACTCACACATGCCAGTCAGGGAGGTTCACATACCCAACAACAGTCTCAGCCAGCAGGACAGGTGTAGACAAACCCAAACAGAGCCTGTGCTATGGCCTCTGAATGATGCCTATGGGTAACTTCCCCCCAGGCCTACACAGACTACAGCAGGACAACACACTATAATAAGCCAAAAGTAGATGTACACAGATGTGTGAAAGAGAGTGACTGTCACAAGGGGCCATCCATAAGAGGCATCTTCTACACAGCACACAGCCAAATGGCTACAACCACATGAAGTTTGGATGTCACTCACTGTAGACCTTAGCCACTGGTATGTGTCAGCATGACGGGCTATGTGGTGCAAGTGCTAGCTGTGCAACATGCTGTACAAGGAAGTAGTCATCTAGCAGCTGTATACATGTACCTGTGGAATATAACCTTGCATGTGCCAGCACGTGGTGTGTCAACCTCTAGATGAATGGGTAGTGGCCCACGCAATACTATGACAAGCCTGCTGAGGTCATTCACTTTGAAATACACCCTTGTGAAATGTGTAGGCCAGTAATCTCTGTGGTG
>NC_056741.1:568586741-568634672 GCF_019279795.1 Protopterus annectens | reverse complement strand
CCATAATATTCTACCAGTAAACATAAACATTTAAAATTTGGGCTCTCCATTTTCATAAAATCAATCATCTTCCCGCCCAGGTTAACTCCCCTATTGGTATTATTTTGGCCTGTGCATATTTCAGTAAATATGCCATACAATGGATATTTTAGCTATGTCCCAGTTGAAAAACTGCTGTCTCATATCCATATTTCATATAGTCAATCCTTTTTTTCTGTTTCCCCCACAAACATGGAGAACATTTGTCAGCTGTTAGCTGCCCAAAAAATTTTTAAATCTTGTTTGCCAAAACGACAGAATGCACTTTTTTAACAACGCCTTTTAAACCAATTTTGGTTCCCAAAGGCTTTCACCCCGCCTGGTAAAACCCAAAAAGTGAAACAATCAAAAATCACACAATTAATAAGGGTTTAACCGGTTAATACATCTATACAGTCACATAAACCCCCAATTGGATCCAGCACTGAAAAGAAAAATAAAAAGTAGGTGTAAATTTATTGATCACATTTGACAGCCCGGTTTTTAAACAAGTATCAGTGTTCATACATCCAAATACGATTTATATACAATTTCTTTGTTTTTTAAAAAGCCATACAACCAGGAACAGGGGCATTTATACATGAATTTAAGGGTAATACCTAAATATAAAAGCCAACAAAAATTTTAACATAACATAAATCTTAAAGTCAAATTTTTTTTGGGAAATATATATATATATAAATACTTTTTTTGGGAAAAATAATAAAATATTATAGGGGGGGGTTTTGTTTTTTTGTGTGTGGAATAATAATATTTTTTTTTTTGTGGAATATAAATTTTTTGGTGGGTAATATAAATAAATAATAATATAATAATTTTTTTTTTTTTTGTGTTGTTAAAATATTTATATTTTTTGTTTTTGTGTTTGTGTAATTGTTTATATTATATATAATATAAAAAAACACAAAACAAAAAAAAACCTTTTTATTTATATATATTATATATATATATATATATTTATGTATACAACACACACAAAAATTTTTTAAAAATATATATTTTTTAAATACTACCAATTTTATTTTTATATATATATATAATATACACAAAAAAAAAATATTAAATATATAAATATATATTTATATTTTCTAATACACACAAACCCCCCAACTATATATATAAAATTAATAATTTTAAAACACAAAAAAAACCCCCCACCACCACAACACAAAAAACACACACACACGAAAAAATATAATAATATAAAAAAATATATACAACAAAAAAAAAAAATATAATTTATATATATATATATATATATATATATATATATATATATAAATATATAAACAAGACCAAAACCAATTTTTTTATATATTTAATTTAACACACACAACACCACCACAAAAACACATTCATATATATTTATATTTTTTACACAACCCAACACCAAATTTTAAATTAATATAATAACACACTACCCCCCACACTTATTTATAAATATTAAATTTAACACACACACACAACACCAAAAAACCACAACCACAACACAAACAAAACAAAACCCCACACCCACAACAACCCACAAAACCCACACCACACACTTGTTCTTTTTAGGCCAGGGTTTGGGATGTTTTCCATTCCCTGTTACCCTTTAAATTTGATATGCACTTTTGTTTAAATAAACCCCCTGAAGGGGGTGCATTGGCTGGGCTGTGAGTTTGAAAGTTTAAATATAGCGTAGCAAGCTACTGGATATTGGCTGCCATGATCTGCCTTGCTGAGAGGGTCAGCATTCTATTCCAGATCCAGATGCTCAGGTAGGGCGTAGTGGAGTACAACATGCTAAGGTGCAAATGTGTTGAATGCATGTCATAAATAGTAGTACTCCCTGGCCACCTGTACCTATTCAACATCTAAGGTAATGTGTGTAGATTCGTATTCACAGCAGGCATCTGGGTCCATTTGGAACATAGTAATGATCTGATAGGTGACAAATGAAGTATGGACTACAGCAGGCTAGCACCATTGGCTGACTGTGACATGGAACGTATAACTTGTATATCATCCACTAGCCTACTCATGGCACTACTGGCACTGATGATACTGGATGCATCCGATGCATGGGACTCAGTAGGAAATATATGGAGGAATCAGTGACTGTACGACCAATGCTGTATTCAGCTGCATATCTTGAACTTTAGGCTATGCACTACAGTGGGATCATGCCACCTAGGTGCATGGGGATCATGGCAGTGATGGCATGAGTATGGTGTAATTATACTGACATTTTTTGCTTGTACAGGCTTGAAGCTCTTTCAATTTCGGTAGCCAAGATGTCATTGTCCAAATGTCCACATATACATAGTAGGTCATCACGGTACTTTGCCTGACACACGTGTGAGTTTATAAAGCTGGGGATTGAACGTGTGAGGCACATCTACATTCACTATTGTCAATGCTTATTCCGTAGGTAATATTGTAGACCACATATGGCGCATCAGATGTTAGCATTCAAGGGACAAAACGAGATATGACTCCCATCATCCCATGGGCGATGGACAACCGGCAGGCTTATAAGGTTGTATCCCACTACTGCATTCATCACTCCTGTTCATCATTAGAATCGAGTGTCTTGAGTCATGTTTTGCATGCTTACATGTCTAGTCTTTACATGCTTGATCATGCTTACTGGTGGTTGTTTCATCAGCACTGGAGCTGACATTGGCTGAGGTCTGTGAGTTTGCAGTTTTTCATGCATTGTCATGGCATGCAGTTCTTTATGCAGGCAGTAGGTTGTGGTGGGACATCGGTGAGCTCAGGAGTGTCACTACGACTGTGTTTTGAGTCTGGGATCTAGCTGGGACAGCAGGCCTACCAGGGGTGTCTGTTGAGTTGTTTACACTGTAGGCTGTGACTGGGGTAGCAGGGGTGTCTGTCAAACAGTTGTGACTGTGCCACTTCTAGGCCAGTTATTGGGATGTTTTCCATATCCATGTTACCTGTAATTATGAGTATGACACATCTTTGCCTTGTAAAGCTAAGCCACCTACAGAAGGCGTGTGCATAGTAGAGTACTGTTGCAGACATGTGTATTGAACTACATGTGATATATTGACTTAATAACATTAAACTGTACAGTGTTCTACTGCACAATAAACACATTTGTAACTATCTTTAGTCACATACACATATACCTTTGTTATGTCACCCAAACAAATGGCAGGTCAGTGAGCAATGGCATTTTAACATAATAGCCTACTTATAACTGTTGGACATCTTCCAGGTTATCACAGTGATGTCAAACCCTACTGTGTGCAATCAACTTACTAATGTATGGTGCAGCTATGTTAATATAGTATCAATATTGATGTCCCCTTTGACACCCATTTATGTGTGCCATTGTCCAGACGTACTGCTGTAAAAGGTTGAGAAGTATGATTGAGCAACAAGACTGTGAATACAGAGTTCCATACTTACATTCAATAGAAATGTATACCAGGTATCCCCTGAGCATATATATGCATATATTCAGCTGGAAGGCACAAAACTAATCACATGGGTTTCAAGCAGCCAGGTAAATAGGTTGTGCATGTTGCACATGTGTGTTACATCGGTGTCAGTGCATACAACAGACATATATGTGTACAGCTACTGGTGGTTGCATTGCCCTGAGACTGATGTGGGTACTGGAGTAGGCTTGATTATTATGTATTAATCAGAAAAGTGTCCACCTGTGTTATGAACCTCTGTCCATGCCTACCACTACCAGCTACATCAACACCTATATACAGTGGATATCACAAGTGCACACACCCCTGTTGGAATGCCAGGTTTGTGTGCTGTATGACTATCAGACCACAAAAGATCATTTCATAATGTTTTTCATCTTGAATGTGACCCCTAACCTATCCAATTCCATTGCAATACAATCAAAGGTGTTTCTAGGAAGGTGAGCAGCTATTGCCAAGTGAAGATGCGCCACGATGTAAAAGTCCAGACCAAGACGGATGAATGCTGTAACCATCTCAAGAGGTGCATACACAAGTTTAAGGGTGTGCATACTCATTCAACTGACTTATTGTACTAAGTATTATTTCCATATGCTTTCACAAACCAGATTGTTATGTTTTCAATTGAAATGTACAGGCTATAAGTCACACTACATGTGGGAATTGTTATGAAATTGTGGTGTCATGTTCCTATTGCAAAAATACCAAGCAGTGTATCAGGGGTGTGTAGACTTTATACCCACTGTAGCTATATGGACACAGCAATACCTGACTTTTATATCCAGCCTCCACCAAGGTACAGTAATCCCCTTTGGTGGACAGCAGCAATACACAAACCACATAATAGGTTGCTACACTGGGTGTACAGGGACACATAGGTGCAGCCAACAACTTTGAAGCAAGTCCAGCTATATCTGAGCAAGCAGGTAACTTCACAGGTGATGTCGTGCAAGGCTGACTATGATTATGAATCAGACATATCCACATCACCAAGGACAATTGCAACTGTGTCCCACATATGTTGTAAGCCTCAGATGAAACAACACAATTCACCCTGTATTGGGGGTAAATAACTCCTCATACACACATCCCATGGATATAGGCAACTTGCAGCACATAGGTTAGGTGGGAACATCTACACCCTGTCCACCCCAGTGGTACATGGAGATATGCAAATCAACCACATTCCTCCCCACAACAATGGTGTGCATGTACATATTGCCTATTGGTGACAACAACAGCATATCTCCATGGGGCATATGAACATCAGTGTCTGCCTCCTACATGAACTCAGGCATGTGCTCACAGCTCCATCACACACCACAGTCAAACACAGACCTGCCATTATACACACACCATCCACATGGAAGATAACCACTGTCAACCCTCTGCACAGAAATGAATGGAGGTAAGAGGAATATACAATCAAGTGTCCAACATTGGGGGGAATATGATAGCTCTGGGACAGGCGTGTAATACAAGCTGCTATAGCCATGATAGCTTGGAAGATTCTGGGGTAGTCTGGATTCTTTGCTAGTAATATCCACTGTTGATGTGCATTTTGACAACCATAAGAGGTCCTGTGACGTTTTCCTGTTCATGTCTTCCAGGTAACATGCAGAGTGCTCGCCTACCGGCATTCTCTGTTGAGGGAACAGACATCATCACTCAATATGTGATTAGACATTATGCCCTGTCATGTGGACTGAGCGCAAAAGATGTGCGGGAGAGGACTACCCTGTTGAACAGCGTGGTCCACAGGGTAAATGATGCCGGACTGCACAGCAGAACTTATGTGCATGTGCAGCATCAGACCACCAACATCAAATGCCATGCCCATCAATGGGCTGCTGCTGTAGCAAGTGGCTGGCTAGACACAGGTGTGGGCCTAGCCATCCAGCCCACACTAACACCCACCGAGGAGCTCCTTACCACATTTGGCCTACACGCTGAATGCACAGGCCATGATGTTGAGGGAAGCATTGTGGAGGTGGGTTGTACACACGCTGGATGAGGAGCACGCAGGTAAGGGCCCAGTGGGGATTAGTACACTAATGTATCAGACATAAATGTATCTGTATTGTATCTACATGCATACATCAGGTGCAATTGCAATTGTGGATGGGGTTTTCTAATGCACAAAGGTGCACATCTATGGGTAAGGCAGGACGTTGTGTATTATTCTGGTTAGTACTGTAGATGTGCAAACATGCTGCATCCATCCTATACCAAGGCCACATGTGAGTCTGCTGACAATACCTCCCTTTCACAACTACCTAGCATCCTCTGGTCTACATATGGGACAGCAGCCTGAAGCTAGTAAGTATGACATTCTTCTGTTGTTGCCTGGAAATACCCCAGGCATGTAAAGCGCATGCAATTTACCATACACACAACCATCAGTAATAGCTATATTGTTTTATGTAATAGTGCAAGTTCACTTGTGCTGGCGTTCACTATATTGCATCACAGTGGTCACCACTGGGGCCTATCTGACATGAACTCAACACTCCTGTAGCATACCTCACAACTTGTCAATGCCAAGACATCTAAACAGACACCAGCAAATTCTGCTGGACATACTGCCTAAGGTAAGGTCATGTGTGACACATTACTGCTATACAGTGGATATAAATTATGTACACACTCCTCTTAAGATGCAAGGTGTTCCTGTTACATATTAATTAGGACCACAATATGACATTCCACACCTTTTCCAGCCTTTAATGTAACCCATAACAGGTACAGTTCACTTGTAAAACAAAGCATCTGGACTCATGTATTGCACCTACAAGGCTGGCCACATGTGAGGGTGGCAGACGTCCTATCAGCATGATGTTTCAGTCAGGTATGATACCTCATGCTGCCATGTGTGTCAGTACACTCACTGTGGCCTATTTGGCTATAACATCACATACATGGGCATTGTTAAGGCACACTGACCACTTCCGACCATGTCTAGGTTGCAAACATATGGATATTCCAGACACATCTGTACAGAAGACTTACAATGGTTTAACCTGCTGCATGTGAGGCAGATGCTGTTACCACACTATATAAAGTAATGGCAGTGTGAGGTGGTCACCAGCCGTGTATGGTATACACATCAAAATGGTATAAGCCACACATGACATGATCCACACACACACACACACACACACACACACACACACACACACACACACACACACACACACACACACACACACACACACACGCACACACACACAGCTGCCAGTATTGGGATTAGAACTCCTGCCTCTCTAGGTATTCCTACTATAGTACCACACAGTTATCAGACATGCCACAGAGCTTACACATTTCTAACTCTTCCAAAGGTACCTCTAAGGTGGATGTCATCAACAGGTCTACTAAATTGGAGTGAAGGGAAATGTAAAGGGTAGTATACAGTTCAAAAATGGTATGAGCCAGACAGTACATGATTCACACTCACACACACACACACACACACACACACACACACACACACACACACACACGCTTGCCAGTATTGGGATTAGATTTCCTGCCTCTCTAGGTATTCCTACTATAGTACCACACAGTTATCAGATGTGCCACAGAGCTTGCACATTTCTAACTCTTCCAAAGGTACCTCTAAGGTGGATGACATCAACGGGTCTACTAAATTGGAGGTGCCACAGAGCTTATACATTTCCATCTCTTCCAAAGGTACTTCTAAGATGGATGACATCAACAGGTCTACTAAATTGGAGTGAAGAGAAGTGTAAAGGGTAGTACACAGGTCAAAAATGGTATGAGCCAGACAGTAAATGATTCATACACACACTTGCCAGTACTGGGATTAGAAGTCCTGCCTATCTAGGTATGTCTGATATAGTGTTACACAGTTACCGCACATGCTACAGAGCTTATTGAACTTTCACATGGCCAAAGATGCTGATAACTGCTCAGCTGTGCTAAAGTACTACAGGTAGCAGACAGTCTGCCTTCTGTTCCACCCATATATCACACTAGTTCTTTCTGTCTTGTACTTCAACTAGCATTATGACTTGGCATTTCACCGGTTTATTGTATCAAGAAGTGTGGCACACCTGGCAGCCATCAGCATGACTCATTCATCACAGATGTTGCCTCAGTACTTACTAGTTAAGTCCACCCCTCCTGGCATGTTTGAAGGGCAGTTGTCTGTGCTTTCACCCATTAACCTGATGCACTTGTCCATTCTGGGGCCCTGTTGCAACTGCCTCGTGTACACAGACAACCTTCCCCTCTAAACTCCAAACACTTAGACCTCTGAGGGTAACCCATATAACCCAATGTGGACATATGCACTCTCCAACAAAGACTGGACTAGCAGGTCAAGAGGATAAGAACAACACCTGCACCTCACCATGTGGAACACGTATCTCACCATGACACCCACTTTGACAGCCATGACAAACAGTGAAAAAGCCATGCACCCCCCTTCCCAGAGGCACTCAATGGACATTTACCCAAACAGCACAGACCAGCAAGGCAGACACTGCGACATGGCACATGTCAAGGGACACATATTTAACTTACACAGTGTGCCCCCATTCTAAGCTTCTAAGGCTAACCACCTTGCACAATACAGTGATCATGGGTAACTCAATACTGAGGCACACACATCCCACTCAATAAGTTGAATATGGAGCAGGTAACAGCCAAACAGATATCACATGCCAGCATCTAACACATGACACAGCCAGTCATGTCACTCCACAACAACTACATGTATCACTCCATATCCATGTGGGTGTGAATGACTTGGGACAGACCTCCCTGGACTACATGACAGGAGACATGGTTGAACTCTCTGATTATGTGGTCCAGGCAAGTGTGACAGTAGCCTTGGGTAGTGTACCGCTGTCACCCATAATGATACTGAGATATTATCAACAGATGATTGACTGCAACATTGGCTTATGTGTTATCTGTCATTCTTTTGGGATCCAGAACCTCTCTGTTTGGAATGACATAACTGACAGAACCCAATGACTTGCCATGGATGTCCTACATCTGTCACCACTGGGTTGCCAGGTACTGGCTAAGTGTCTTGCCACCCTTATGGTACCTCATTAGGCAATGTTTCTAATGTTATTACCACCATAACAGCTACACATGTATGCAATCTGAGGGTCATGCTGCTCAACAGTAGACATTTAACTGTCAGGATGCAGTCACTCATAGCAGTCGTTGGAGTGGAGGACACATGTCTGCTGTGATGGAGAGGTGGTTCACAGCAGCAGACAGCAGACCTGCAGTATCAGGCTATGACGCATTCCACAGCTGTCAACCCCCAAACATGAATCACACCACACCTCCACAGGTGGTGGTGTCTCCATATTCATTGTGGATAGGAAAACCTCCAGACTAGCATCCCATCATAATGCATTGGATATGCTTCCGGTACAACCGCCTTGGGGTAATGGTGCTATCCAGACCATAGCCTGCTATGGGTCCACATCTATGTCCCTAGACAGTCAATGCACATTCCACAACAACCTGCCATCTCTGACTGTCCAATGCAACACTGACATAGTATGAGTCTTCACCTACTCTCCATCACCTGGGGAATGTAGCCAATCACCAGTAAAGTGGCCCAATACTTCTGGGAGTCATCATTTCCATTGCCCTAGACCAGCTCATACTGACCCATGGTAGAGGATGCAACAACCATGACCTGTGTTGACCACTTAAATATGGGACCGTTGCTCGTCCCCAAATGTCAATCCCTGCATGGTGGGATTCACACAGGCTGTAATCAACATGGAACTCAACATGTTAGCCACATCCCCCCACAAAGATAACTACCTGCAGAAACTCTCCAAAGCTGACTTTGCAGCCATGAAAACAGGGGTGAATGTCTACACTGCACCCATGGCAGTAGATGTAGCTCCATGACTCTGGAATCCTATATATATAGGCACTGTACAAACCGGTACATGAATGCATGGTACTAGCCAGAGCCAACAGAACCCAGACACTGTCCTCCAAACACTGGGAGACAATGTGATGGTTCCCTGCCATTACTGAAGTGTACATCAGAAGGAGGACACTGTTGCAGGGAAAGGTGGTGTCCCATGACTGTTGAACTCCCTTATTAGCCTCAAATACAACTTTGGATCCCTCATTGAGTCCCTGACAAGCATATATGGCAGCACAGATGCCGGAGACACTGAAGACAGTCAAAACAGCCATGATAGTTACATCAACAACCTCCACAGCATTAAACACAAGTGCTGCAAGTTACTGCACATAGCTAATACCTATCCTGAGACAACAGATATTGGCCACAGTCTTGGCAACAAATTCATTGCCAGCTTTACCCCTCTCTCCCCCCAGAAGTGAAGTGCTGACTGAATGTGTTTCTCACATGCTGTATCCCATGTCTATTCTAAGCATCTGTGTGTCACCAGGATGTGGCCCTGCAGCAATGCCACAGGGTATGGCAGTGTGGTGACACATCCACCATGTCATAGGCAGGGTAGAATATGTGCATGGTAATTCCCAGTCTGTAACAGTGTTTGCATATGCCTCAGATTATAGGGCTGAGGGTTGTACATAGGTACATGTTGATGTACAATATCTGTTGTAGAATGGAGAATGGTACATGTTCTGGTTTGGACACACCTCCAATTGCTAATAACCACAGCCACAGGGGATATTCATCAACCAAACACACTGGGATTACTATTTACACGCACACAGACACACATATACACACACACACACACACACACACACACACACACACACACAGACACACACACACACACACACACGCATACACACAAACATTTGCTAGTACTGAGATCCATAGGTTCATTGCTTCATAGGTGTGTAGTAGGTGAATTGGTCTGAAGGCTCTACAAGGCTAGCCTAAGGGAATACCTTGTCATCAGGCCATAGTCACTGAAGTGGGCCCCAGGGGTGGGTATTGTATTCCCCATCCACTCATCCAGGTTTCTATTGTGAGTGGCCAGTGATGTGCACTGCTTTCCATGTATGTGATCTATATTCCATAACATGGACAGTGTCTGGGTTGTGCACATGTCCCACATGTATGTTCTTTGATGTGTGGAAGTGTGCTTGAGGTCTCTGGGGCATGTTGTGTGGACAGATTGGTATCTTCCGATGTAGCATTCCTGACCTCATTTGGTGAGACCTGGCTATATAGCTGAGGTCATGATTGCACCTACATTGACAGTATGATATGGGTATTCAGTGGAGTTAATGGTGTCTGTCCATACAGGGCGAGTGTATGTATGTATATATATATATATATATATATATATATATATATATATATATATATATATATATAGACTGTTTCACTTTAATCTGGTCTTTGTGTTTGGTTCCTGGTCATGTGGATAAGGCATGGTATTCCCTTTGTGGGGTATGTTTGCATACTCTACAGTTGTTGCAGGCATCCAGTGGGGAACATGGCAAAAGAGCCACTGTACACATTTATTGGGCTATTGAGAGGATGGAACAGGGTGCCATGTCCTTTTACTTACTGGATAACACACACTTAGTCAGGAGATGTAACACATCAAAGTACTTTCTGATGTCAGTGGCACTGTTGTGGTCAACAGACATGTAGTCCACTGCTATCACACTGTGGGTACTATCTGTGAGGCAATATGCAGGGGAACTACCAGTATAGTGGTTGTTGCCTAGCCAAATGTGTTTGTGTATGATACATGGGTGGAGATAGGTCTCTGAGTAATAGAAGGGTTGCCTATATTGTTCACTAATCCATACTGTCACATCTAGGGCTGTGGATTGTCTACACCAACCTCTCCGGTGTTTGTCATCTGTTGGCCTTGTAATGTAGGCATTGTGACATATAGTAGGTCCTCAAAATAATAATTTAGCAAAACCCACCTCCAATGGATCCTGTTATTACACAATCACACCAACCCCAACACAGGATACTAATGACACACACACAGTTGCCAGTACTGAGACTCAAACCCCTTCCTAGTTATGTATTGCTACTACAGTGTACCACATTTATTGCACTCACCACAGAACTTATTTGATGGATGTTGTCCCAAGGAATTTCTAAGAGAGGAACATCACCAGCCCTTGTAAATACTGGCATTGGGTGATGTAGTGGTTGAGAGATTCCAAAAAGTATTTTACCCTACACACACATTTACATTTGCCAGGGGTGAGGTTCAAACCTCTATGTAACAATCTTTTCAGGCCATTATGTTACTCATTTACCACATGTACCACTGACCTTAAATCATTTAGGGTTGACAACAGGTACTTCTAAGGTGGATGATATATGCAGGACTGCAAAAGTCAGGCACTGAGATGTGTACTGGGTGTAAATGGGGCCAAAATCTTTGAGTTACAGACATACATATGTACACACACAAACATTTGCCAGGGACAGGATTCAATCCATACCTATGTAGTTATTGCTACTACATTGTTCTGCATTTATTGCATGCACCATGGAACTTACATGTTAGAGAGCTGTGCCAAGGTATCCTTGAAGGTGAGTGACATCAGCAGCAGTGGTAAAAGAGGGGTAAGGGAAGTGTTGTAAGTCTGAATGCCCACAAAATCAGGTCTCTACAAGGATACACACACTCTCTTACACAAACACTCACATTTACACAGTTGCCAGGATCAGGATTGGAACTCCTACCTAACTAGTTTGCTACACTATAGTATTATGCAGTTAACACATGCACCACAGTGCTTATATGTTGGGGAGCTGTCCAAAGGTATCTTTGAAGGTGAGTCACATCAGCAGCAGTGCTAAAGGAGGGGTAGGGAAAGTGCATGAATGACCACAAAATCACGTTTCTATAAGGATACACACACTCTCTCACACAAACACTCACATTTATACAGATACCAGGTTCAGGATTGGAACTCCTACTTAACTAGTTTGCTACACTACAGTATTATGTAATTAACGCAAGCGCCATGGAGCTTATATGCTGGTGAGCTGTCAAAAGATATCTTTGAAGGTGAACGACATCAGCAGTGGTGCCAAAGGAGGGGTACGGGAGATTTAGTGACTGTGAATGGCCTCAACCACGTTCATCCAGAAACACACACACACACACACACACAACTTTACATTTGACAGGACTGAGATCACAACTGCTACATGGATACTTATTTGTACTACAATGTTACGCAGTTATCAGAAGCACCACTGGCACTGTAGGGCTGAGGGCTAACCAAAGGTATTTCTACACTGAATGACTTCAGCACATCGTGTGATATAGGCTACTGGAATGTCTAGTGGGTGGGACAGGCCTCATAATGGTGTTCTCTCTGTTGCTGTCTGTCTTTATCTTCATCACGTCTCTGTGTGTGTATGTTTGACATATTATAATGTGTTTGCCTTAGATATGTGTGTGTATTCCTATCCAATGTGTGTGTGTGTCAGTTGTGTACAATTTGGTGTGTGTGCACAGACAGCTGCGAATAACCAATAACTGTAGTCCACTGTGTTGTGAGACATGGGCTTCATTTCTCTAAGTGTAGGAGCATGCCCAGTATGACCTTCTATATTGAATGTGTGCATCCATTCCAGGGAGGGTTGGACTCCAGTTCAGGGTTTTGTGTGCTACAGCTACACCTAACAAACTGTTTCTGCAGGATATCTGTAGATAGGTTGCCAATATGGAGACACAATGGGCTTAACATACAGGGGTACTGTAGCTATTGCTGTCTGTGCTGCTTGTGTGACATGTTTGGTTGTAGCATAGATATTCTGACATATGTACTGTTTTACACTGTGATGTGTCATGTCATCGACTACTGACAGTTATCATTCTTTACTCACAGTTATTTACCGGGAAATACTAGATGAATACTGCTGAGACCATTATTATGAGGCATATAGACAACATATTCTGGCACACACCTGCCATTGTGGAGGGGTAGCTACAGACAATAGACTGCTGGTTCTGTGTAAATGGTGCAGTACCTTGTTAATGTGCTGGCTGAGGTTACCCTCCTTGAGCTTTTCTCAACTTCAAGGAATGGCCATATCCTGCTGGAGCCATACCTCTCAGCTGTAGAGATACACCCAAGTTATCCAGAGGCAGGACTCATATATCTGGTTAGTTTACCTTCACATTGTGCTTTACAAGTGTTTTTGTGGCTATTCATTCAATTGTTTGCAGTCAGAAGTAGTATGGGCAGACATTAGAGTTTCAGACTTCATACACTCCATGACATCCATGCTTCTACACCCCCTCTGTTATTCTCTCCTCCACCTAACATTATGTAAGCAATATCTCAGAGGTATCCCAATAGTTGAGCCTTTATCCCAGCAGTATTTATGGCCTGAGCCACAGCCCTTGCAGTAGGACATGGGGAGGCATGCTACTGGCATTTGTCAACATGGCCTTGCATTTGTTTTCTGTTTATTGTTAGGGTTGGGACCCCATGACATTTCATACATTGGCACTATGGGTGAGGCATGGGCCTTTGCCAGAGGACTGTAGGCCATTTGAGAGTGCAGCAGACCATCTGTTACTGCATTTCTGAATGGGATTGTGTGTGTGTGTGGGGGGGGGGGGTTGCACACCTGCAGACCTTAACATTTGAAATGACTGTACTGGTATTTCAGTTACTCTGTTGGCTTCCGTTTCATATTGTATTGTGACCTATCATGCAGACAGAAGGCATATCAGTAGAGTACACATGTTAGATCTTAATAGCATATATTTCAGTTTCAGACTTCTTACCCTTCAGAACTGGAATGCAACTGGCAGACCTGCTGTAGTATGTCTGGGTAGGTCTGGTGGGGGGCTGTTCACCATTGCCATCATTTGTGGGCCTTAGCCCAGCCTTTCTTCATGGTCATCTACACCTGTCTTGCTGGGTGAGGCTGGTGGTGGATATATGACCCTCACTGACATCCATGTGTCTGACCTATTGACACCCACAGTTTTTTGGGCCATCACATGTACTACAGTGGGGGATGTCATCTTGTGTAGTGCAGCTTAGTATGTTGACAGCAGTATTTGTTATGAATTTTCTGCTGTCCCATATAGCTGTCTGCTGCTATCCCTTTCAGCCACCCAATTCCCTTGCATGCTTGCATCATTATCATACATACAAGTATGAGAACATACTACTCCATTCAGTAATTGATAGGAAGGGTGACTTACCTTGTTGCTGG
The DNA here is from genome assembly GCF_019279795.1 of Protopterus annectens. Classification (NCBI taxonomy): domain Eukaryota; kingdom Metazoa; phylum Chordata; order Ceratodontiformes; family Protopteridae; genus Protopterus; species Protopterus annectens. The sequence goes on along the minus strand of NC_056741.1, from coordinate 568,620,005 downwards.
GCCAGTATTGAGGACAGTGGTGGAGGGCTGACTATGTTGGATGTACATAGTACACTCCCTGTACATGGTAAGTCGCAGGTAGTTTCATGTTTGGCATCCCTTTTACTGTCTGTGCAAGTCAGAGAGAGGTATCAGTCCCTGGGTCCCTACAGTGTCAGTGTGTGTGCCATGTGTTGCCTCTTTGCCAAGGCCTGGACATACTGTGCATGCCTTCTTCTGCCTACAGGGGCAAGCTCCGGATGTTCCTCCTCCGAGTCCCTTTGTGCCTGTGTTGGCCTTGGTAATGGTGGGGGGATGTGTGGCCCTGCCCTGTGCTGTTCCTGCTGCAGCTGTTTCTGCAGGATCATATACTGTAGCATGGCACATAGGTTCATAGGTTCATAGGTTCATACTAGGCTATCTGCCCGAGGGCATTTACAAGCCTAGCCCATCGTTTTGTGGCTTACGCCACCCCTTTAGTATGGGGAACTATACCCATTATTTTGCTGTGCCTCTGTCGAGCAGTGACACTGAGGTAATCCCTGGGGTATATCTGCGGTCTCCCATCCATTGGTCAAGATTTCTCTTGAACAAGGCCAGCGAGGTGCTCTGCCTCACATGTACCGGGATTTTGTTCCACAGCATAGGGAGTCTTTGGGTGATGAATCTATCCCTCCAGCACGTCCTATTAATAGCTGTGTCAAGGTTTAAGTCTCCCACCCTTGTGGCTCTGATGGATCTAGATTTATTGAGGTGAAGCATATTCATCAAATCTGGGTTTGACATGGCCTTGTATGTTAGGCAAAGGTCACCTCTGAGCAAGCGGTGGCGACTGAATAGAGCTGGAGTTCTTTCAGTCGGGCAGCATAGGATAGATTTTGAGACCCTTTATCCTTTTGGTGAGGAACTTTTGTGGCCTCTCCAGCTGCTGCAAGTGTCGGGTCAGATACATTCCGAATGGGGCATTGTACTCAATCATTGGTCTGATGAGTGATGAGTAAAGGAGACTATGACCTCCCTTGATCTAGATGAGAATCCCTTCATGATAAGGTGGGCAATGTAGACGGTCTTCCTAACTACTTTAGCTACATGGGTGTCGAATGACAGACTACTATCAACCTGGGTCCCCAGGTCCCTGATAACTTCTTCTGTGCTCAGTGGATTGCCACCTATTTGGTAGCTAGGGTAACCTTGTTTTTCCGAAGGGTATGACTATGCATTTTGGCATTTAACTTTAGGCCGTGGCTCTGGCACCAGTTATCTGTTTCTGTGAGACCCTTCTGAAGGATATCTGTGTCAGATGTGTTTTCTACTATGGTGCCCAGTTTGCAGTCATCTGCAAACTTTGTCAGCCATAACCCTCCTGTGTTTGCTTGTACTTCGGAAAAGTAGATGCCAAACAAGAGTGGCCCAGGACTGAGCCCTGTGGGACACCACTTGTGACAGGCTTTGAGTCTGACATGGCGCCAGCAACTCTGACCCTGTGGGTTCTGTTACTCAGCCAGTTTGCAACCCATCTTGTGATGTATGGGTTGACATTTAAGCTGATGAGTTTTTCAATGATACCAGTGGGGTATTGTATGAAGGCCTTAGCCAGATTGAGGTAGGCTGTATGGACTGCCTTTCCTCATCAATGGCTTTGGTGACTGTTTCAAAAAGTCAACCAAGTTTAAAAGGCATGATCTGCCTTTGACAAAGCCAAACTGGGTTGGATCCAAAGTCTGCAAATTCCCTATGTCTTTATTTATGAGGTCCATTATGATCCTCTCCATGGCTTTGCAGATAAGGCTTGTCAAGCTAATGGGCCGGTAATTTCCAGGGTCGGTGGAGGCACCGCCTTTGTGAAGTGGTACCACAGTTGCAGTGCGCCACTCCTGGATGCGTATCCAGAGGTAAGACTTTGATTAAACAGCTGTCCTAGCTGTGGGTTTAATTCCTCATTGAGTTCATGGAGCACACAGCCGGGGACACCATCAGGTTCCATGGATGCTGTGTTTTTTGCTTCATACTGTGAACATCTGTGTACATGTAGCTGGAGAGTGCTGCAAGGCTCCACCAGATATGTCAAGGCAGCGGAACCGTGACTTGAACATCCCAAACACATGCTCTACAATTACGTGTGCCTAATTATGGTGTTATTATTCAGGTGTGTGTGCATTTCTGATGGGTGTCATCAGCCACGGCTCCAGTGCATAGCCAACATCCCCCACTAGATGGCTATATGGGATGTCCCCCCTGGCAAACACCTGATACAGCTGTGAGCAATGCCAGATGTGGGAGTCATGATAGCTTCCAGGGCTGCCAACACACACATTCATGATAATGCCCTGGGCATTGCACATGACCTGGCAGTTGATGTAGACCCTGTCCCACTTACCGGGTGGTGCTTTGATGTGGATGTGCGTGCAGTCTATAGCACCAACTACTTCAGGGTATTCTGCTATATGCTGGAAGAGACACATACATGTGCTCAGCGCCTCACGGGCAGTGGGGATGTATATGTGCTCATTGGCATGTTGTGTCATGGCATCCAGGAACTGGTGGAGTACCCTGGATGCTGATGCCTGTAAGATCTCCCATGATATCCCCAGTTGGTCTTTGGAAGGTACCTGTGGCTAGTATTCTTAATCCTAGACATACCTTGGTATCCACTGGGATGGGTTCCCTTCTATTAGTTCTGTGTGTAAGGCTTGGCAGGCACAGCTCAACGATTTGCTGTAGAATGTCCCTGTCCTCCCTGTAGCACTCTACTATCTCCAGCTCATGCAGGCCCTGGTAGGATACCCTGGGTCTGTACACTCTTCTCCTCCTCCTCACTGTGGGTCGGTTGTCAGCATTCTCCTCCTCACCACCCTCAGTCTCTAGCACATATTGATGGAGTAGAGCAGCAGCAGCAGCTTCTAACATTTTTAGCTAGCTTTGCCAGTTACAAATCTCCCGTCTGTGTACACTGGTGGTGTAGAGTTTGTGGGTAAACCAATCTGTAGGGTGTTTGCATACTTAATATTAGTGTGCTGGGCTGCTGTATGTGTAATTGGCTGATTCTGATACATTCCACCTGCCAACTATGCTAGTTCTCATTGATTGCCTTCCTTCTGCTATTTCCCCTTCCCACTTTCTCCCTATTTAAGCTCTGAGGTGGACCGCGCATACCCAGTGCTCAAATGTATACAGTTCTGCTATTTCCTCTTTTGTTTTTTTTATTGGCCCGCTGCGCACAGCGCACACCCTTTTAGCTAATGTAAGCACTTTTAAGCAGAAATGGCCCTTCCTGGATGTGAACACACTCTGCATTTCATGGAATAAGACAATACAGCCTCAGACACACACCCTTCCTTAGCTGTGCTTAGCTAAGGGCAAACATGGGCCACAGAGCTCCAATGAGCTTACAGCAAGCATGACACAACTCCTTATGAAGTCATTCAGCTGTTATACTTGCACTGTTGTATTGCTACACCTACATGGTTAGGTGCAAGCTGACACTTTGAGGAAATTTGTCATTCAATATAACACCCCTCATTTGCATACCCCAGTGTGTACTTCCTTAGTTACTGCACTTAGATGGACCCTTTCCCCTTGACAACCAGTGCTCCCTCGTATTGTTTACATTCTGCATGCCATTGACTATAATGGCAAAATGCAGACTTATCTTAAAATTGACTTTACCTTAATTTAAAAAAAATATGAACATTTATTAATGCCAATGGCCTTATATTTGGCCATTGGCATGTGTGTTTGACTGTAATACATGCTTTTTACGACCTGGCCTACCTCCGTTTTGTCAGATTCAAAAATGTATTCAGCTACTAGCTGAATACATTTCTGCTCTGACACTGTTCCTGCATGGAGTCCAGCCAGCTTTGTGGATCCCAAAATCAACTCTTTTGCATGGTTTTTACCAGCAAATGAGGTGATTTGCATCCCGCACGGCTTTCATTGCAGGAACAGTGTAGGGCCGCTCCTGCACGTGAAAACGGCACTTTCCTGGATCACTCAGTGGCCGTTTTCTATGCAGGAGCTCCTGCACTGTTCCTGCATGGAAAAATCAGCTTCCTGAATCCCAGGGAAAGAGTATATTACATTTTCTTCTATATTATTGTATTATTGTTATTATTAAGTTCATAGGAATATAAAGGCTGAATAGATATCTTCTATATCTCGCACTTTTTTAGAATCAAGAACTTCTATAGTTTTTATCTGATTAGACTTTGTTAGCAGTTTAGATCTATTAGCTAGTCTATGCAAACCTCTTGAAGTTAGAGTATGGTTATAACAACTTTTTCTAATACTATGGAAACTAATTAATATTTCTAATTTGCTTCTTTTACTAAATCTAAATAAAGGTTTTTTTTTCTTTTAATTTGGCATATTATGTTTTTTTCTTTTACTTAACATTAAATGTTTGTGTGATTCTATTACTTATCATTTACACCATATGATAATTCTTCCATATAATAAATCTTTTCAAAGAATACTAAATGTAATAATATTTTCTCGCACTGCCTGATGATTATCAGCCAGCCTCACACCAAAGGGGTCATTTATTACCCATCACCAGGGAAGGAGCTTGCCAGAGGTCATCAGTTAAGCAGGCATCAGGAGTGATACAGCTTTTTCTTGTATATGCCCTGTCATCATGCATCATTGGCAAAGCACAGAGGAACTGGTCAGTGTACTGACTATGGAAGCCATCACCACACTTCCACAGGGGACAGTTCCTCCAAGCAACTGCACTCCTTCTGTATAGCACAAGCAGTTGTTTGTCTGGTCTCCACCCAGGAAACTGCATGGACTCTTAAGTGCTATTGAGTGTTTACAATTGTTCCTACCCCCAGGAGAAGAGAGTGGATCACATGCCTTAGCTCCTCCCCTACCTCTTTCAGTGCTGCAGCTGCTCAACTGAATCTCATTCCCCTCGGTCACAGTAAGGGCTACATCCCTCTGTGCAACAGATCCAGGACTAAATCATAAAATGATATAACTCTCAATTGTTGTTCATTATTAGAACATAGGGGGGATTCAATAAAGCCTACACAGTCATTTTTGAACATGTGCACATTGTGGCATGATGTGCACATGTCCGTGAATATTTTTAGATTCAGTAAACTATGTGTAGCAGCATGCACTCAGACGCAAACATGGCAATTTCTGTGGCATACAAATTACAGCATAAGTAGCTGAACTGCATGATAATGAAGCAACCCAACACAGTGAAGCAATTCAACAAGCTGTAAAGCAACCATGTAGACTCTGCTCGTAATGCCCATCTATTCAAACCTTTTCCAAATACAGTCACAGAAAGGAGTCTACATGGAAACTAGAGTATGTAAAATTCCTTAGATTTGTACAGAACTGACCATAACATGTAACCCCACACACATTATGACATTATTAAACATTGTGGATGCTTGAATATTAGAGTAACAATAGCAACAATTCCTTTTTAAGTGCCATAATATAAATGCAGCTTTGCTCCCCTACCACCAAATGAAGAATATCCTTGTAACTAATGTAGACAGCTAAAAGTGTAAACCCCATGAAACAGACTATTCATACTGTCATGTAAGCATATGCTGTATGTGTCTGATGGAATACAGTGAAATTGTATCAAAACCTGTGTTCCTCTGTGCAGGTATATAGTGAAGTAATACAGTTTCTTTGCCTGCATGGTTACTAACCATGTAGCTTCAGGACTGTCAGCATGGTGAAGATGCAAATGAGGTCAAAACTCATTAGAATTGCTGAATCCCAAAATATTATAACCATGTGGGGATGTTCACTTCATGTAGATACTGCCACAGTGTTTGTTTTCAATGGATGGCAACAGTGAATGATGACATCAGGGGTGTGTGTCATATTACACTTACTGAGGTGTACATGTAGGTCTGTGAAGTGTGAAAATACATGTAAGCAGTGCACAATTCATCTGTTTCAGCCTCTTTATTGTTTGTTAAAATGTGTTGTGTCTGTCCACTTTAAGTAAATATTTTTCAAATTTCTGTCATTGTTTGTGCAATGCTGTACATAGTGCAACCACAGGAAACAGAGGAATGAATGGCAGGTTTCACTGTGCTTGGCATATAACTATTCCTGTGGCAGCACGTGTATGTGTACGGCTAGAGTATAGATAGTTCTGAGTTCTAATACAGGGTCTGCATTCTTTCCTTCACTTTTTGAGCTGCATGTTTGCTCAATATCATGGGAACAGAGAAAAGTAATCAGATCACCTGTATGACACTCTCCCTTTAAGCATAAGTGCATTCAGCTGAAAGTACGTGTGCATCACTCACTAATTAGCACCAATGGAGCTGATATATTCAGTAAAGCAGCAGATGTTAATTTGCACCTTTTGCATTTGTGCTGCTCTTGGAAGTGCACAAACATGGTTAAATTCCTAAGGAAAAAGTAAAAAATTTGATTTGGGCTGCCTTATGTAATGCAAGCAAGCGTGGTGCCATTGCTCAGCTGTCAGCACTCTGAACAGTACTCAGTGAAGAAAATGTACCATTTAGCTAACTTTATCCATGCACAAGGTGTAAGGAAAGCACGTTTAGGGAAATGAGCCAGATGATGCAGGGTTGAAGTCCAGTTAAGTGATAATTTTACAGAATGAGGTCTGAATACATATTTACGCACATGTTGTTAGATCATTGTGTTGTTTAAAACTCAGATATTCTCGGTATTGCTAACAATATGTGAGCTGTTTTCTGTCCAGTTTCACACTATTTGGTATTAACTACATTTCTGATAATGTGTGCCAGAAATTAAATTTCTGATGTTGCAAGGAAATGTGAGAAGGATAGATGCAGGTGTACCCCATCGCAACAAGTGCAAGACAAGCCCCAGAAACAAACCCCAAATGGTAGAACTTTATATCAACAAGCTTTATAACAAAAAGAAAAGAATTTTGACTAAAAGTAAGAGCCATAATTCCCAGAATGTTATAGCCCTTGTCACTGAAATAAACAAAAAGCTCAGGAGCTTAATAAAATCCACCAAAACCATGTTTGAGGCTGAAATAGTTATCCAAGCCTAAGACAATCACAAGGCATTTTTTAATTATGTTCGTAATCTCAAAAGCACAATGCAGTAATGTAGTTTACTGAGTGAGAATGCTGTTACCTGCACTGAGGCTGAAGATATCATGAACCTACTGGCTGATAAATTTAGCTCTAACTTTAGTCATCTCTCCCTGCCATCTGTCTCTCAAGATACACCTGAAACTAGCTCACCTCCAGCTATCACACAAGACAATGTTCCAAAAGTGCTACCAAAAGCTAATAATACTACATTGATGGGTCCTGACAATATCTCTGGATGCATCTTAAACAGCATGAAGCATAGTTTAACCACACCCCTAACAATGATGTTCAGTTTCTGCCTTCATACAGGTTTTGTATCAAGTAAATGAAGAACAGGTACAGTAATTCCTTGCATAAGGGAGGACATTTCACAGACCTGGGTAATTACAGATACATAAGTCTGATCAGCCTGAAATGCATAGCCAAGGAAAGACTTATGGAATTAATCAATCAGGACATAGGGATCTTTCAACCATTGGACCTAACACAACTTGTATTTGTCAAGGGCAGGTCATGCTTACTCAGTCTGGTGGATTTTTTTTGAAATGGTCACCAAAGCAATAGATGAAGGCAAAATGGTACACACTGCATACCTTGACCTGGCCTAAGCTTTTAACATAATCCTCACTCAAGCATTGCAAAAAAGCTAAATAAACTGGGAGTAAATCCCTAAGTCACCAGCTGGATTGCTGGCTAGCTCACAGATAGGACATAGATAATCAAAATAGGGGAAGTTACACCCACAAAGAGACAACTCACCAGCAGAGTCCCCCAGGGCTCTGTGCTGGGACCTTTCCTGTTTAGCATCTACTTTTCTGAAGTAAAAGCCAAAAATACCAAAGAGTTCTAGGCTCTAAGTTTGCAGATGACTGCAAGTTAGGAGCAGTCATTGAATCCCCAGATGATGTAGTCATTTTGTAGGAAGGTTTGTCTCAAATAAATATCTGGTGTCAAAATCATGGACTGAAACTAAATGCCAAAAAATGCATTATTGTACCCTTAGTGAAGTTGTCTACCCTGGAAGCTATCACATTGGCAATATGCCCTTAAGAGTTGACACAGTTGTTCATAATTTAGAAAATTATGTGGACAATGACCTAACATTTTTACAACATGTCTATTGTTGGAAGAAAGTCCATTTTTACTGCACATCTTCTAAACAAAGGGATTGGGTCTAGATCCAGGGGTGTCATTTTCACCCTTTACTCAGCCTGCATTAGGCCAGTCATTGAATATTATGGCCCCAGGCTCCTTTGGCATGTGACTGTCTAGACACATGCAACAACAGGAATGCTCACAAAGATACCTTACTAAAAGGATGCAAGGCCTAAACAACATGTCCTAAATGGACTGACTCAAAGCCATGCCGCTATACTCAGTATCCTACAGACTCCTAAGATGTGAACTGTGTCTGGCATGCAAGGCATCCTCCAACCCATTGCTAATGGATTTACTGCACATCAGCAAGTTAAATGGCATAAGAAATACTTGGTCTAGGGATCTAAACCACTTCTGCAACATCAACATAATAGTTTGGAGGTAAAAGGATACCTCTCAGAGGATACCACTGCTGTGGAACAGACTCCCCATCCACATAAAATAAAGTCCACCCCTGTCTATTTTCAAGTGCAATTTAAATTTATAGATGGGAAACCAAAAATTTACTCCTGGACTGCCCCCTGTACTACTAATAGACAGAGACAAGTCCCAAATACTTTATCCCATGCATAGATCTCCTCAAATTATGTATGATATGATCCCAAGTATTCTCATTTGGGGTAATATATAATTATTGACCGTTTGCTGGGTAAGCTTAGTCTATAACCAAAAGTTATTTCAAGCACAAAAGGGAAACTGGCTAGGCTTAAAATGGCCCACAAGGGCAGTTAGCCTAGTACTCACCTATGAACCCATGATCATATGTGACTGCCAAGCCATTGATATGCTTCCAGTTGTGCAAATACAGTTGGCAAGGCTGTGTGCCTTTGTGTACAACGTGGTACATGTGAGATCTGAATTAGGCACCAATTTTAGACATATATCTCCAGCTTGACTGCTGCAGACATGGATGGCAACGGTCGGGATAGTGTTCCACTTAGAGAACAAAGGTGGAGTGTTGAGGAGTAAAGAACTTATGTGGCACTCATCTTGAAATGTTACAGCCAGAGTATGCTGCAGAGGGATATACAGGGTCTCAGTATGAAGCTGAGGCTTGGAATAGCTTGGCCACGGCTGTTTCCAGTGGAACTGGAATCCCTTCACTGGGGAACAATGTCATCACCACTGCAGTGACATGAAGAAGCACAAGCACAACCTCCTGACCCAATGGCAGTAGGAATTCAAGACTGCAAACAACCCTCAGTTGTGTAAGTACACTGACTCATCACCTGCCTGCGATAGCATTAATTAGCCAGCCAACACAGTTATTCATTATGCTTTCATATATCAGTTTTTTTGTTTTTTCTACTGTGCAGCTGCAGAGATACAGCAGAAAACCATGAGGTACATCAGGAGAAATTAACTCACTTCAAGGAGGCACAGGGTAAGTATGCATCAGGTCTGAATGCAAGGCAGAGAAATATTTTCAGTCCATCACTCTACATCATCTTGGACAGTCATACATGCTGCTCCAATAGTTCTTGGTTACTGCATTATGCAACAAGAACATCAGATTAATTGTGTGTGGGTTTAATACACAGAAACAGACATTGGATTTGTTTTACAGGATAGTACTTATAAGGTAACTGCAATCCTGTATGACATTAACAATTCAATATTTGCAAGTGCATTTATTAACTGAGAAAGCATACCTGATATGGCATAGTCAAATATATGATTCCATTTGTCATATTATACCATTGTAATTGATTTTTTGACACATCAGTGATTTCTCATCATATCTGGATGTGGCCAAGGTGTACTCAGTATTTCTCATATTGGTTTATGTATTGAAATAATAAAATAATTTTCTTTCTTTTTTTGTCTGCCCTACCCTATCTCTCTTTTTTCATATTTATTTTTTTTAATACACTGTGTCTGAATCCAAAATGGCCATCAGCACAGGGAGCTAGGCTGATCACTGTAGTTTGGCCCTCCATACCTGCACAGGTGGCTGCTCTGGCACCACCACAGGCAGCACAGACACTCAGCACATCTGAGTCACAAACTGTCAGAGGTGCCTCCACAACTTTGCCTTGCCTGCTCCTCCTGCATCTGATATCTATGCCCCCACTGCTGGTGCAGTGGTACCCTCCAGGAGCATTAGTAGTGGAGGAGGCAATTTTGTCACCCAAAAGGAGATGACAGGGCTAGTGGGGGCATAATGGAGAGGGGCCTCAGTGATTGAATTAGCAAGGTTGAAAAGGTCCTGCATCATATTGCCAAAATGATGCTACATCCACCAACGATCCAGGCAATTGACACAGGAGACAGTAATGACAGTTCTGAGGGTGAGGAGTAGATTGTCACTATTCTCGATGTGGATTTGGATGTGCCTCTGATATCCCCTACCTAGCCAAAATCATGATGAACCCCAACCTTTTGTGTCCATCATCATTCCTGTCTGTCTTGCATGTCCTGTATATCTGCACCTGCTACCTAACCTGTCCTATCTGCCTAACTCTGTCATTCCTATGTACATTCCCCAACATAACTCTCTCACCAAGAAAAAAAAAATGAGCAATTGACTCACAAAAATAAAAATTATCCCCCATATATAGCTCTCAGCTTTGCTTATGTATCATCTTGACATACTTGATTTGGTCCAATTGACTATACAATATTATTCTGTTGTTACCCACCCCTGGTGTGGTGACTGCAGAAAGTCATGAAATTCTGTGTGCAGTTCTACATTTATATTCTGCAGCAGTGAATAGCTATAGTGCTCTCCCACCACCATCCTGCAAATTCCTGCATTCTTTCCCCCATATGTCCTACCCTCTACTTGCCCCCATGTTGAACATTATATTATCAATTCATGCATTTAATCTGGTCAAAAAATAGAATCACACAAAACACACATGCCCAGGCATTGCCAATCAAAAACAGTTCAGTTTTGGTCCTCAGTATTTGTGCAGAGGTTGGCATCACACACACTGCTGAGTGATGGTGAATGGCATTTAACTTCCTATGGCAAAAGCTGAAGATTTTAATTTCAGCCACACTGTGTGCTTAAATGCACTGCACTATAGGAATTCTGTATAAAGACAGAGTAAAGGCACTACTTTGAAACAGTTACTCTACAGTTTTCAGGTGGTGCTTAGGCTGGTGGATGCAATGAACTAGAAGTTCCTATGGAGTGTACTGAGATAATTTGCCTCTCTGTAGAATGATTTTTTTGCACGGTGTCATGGGTTCATTTACAGCAGTATGCTAAACTATTATTTCATGACATTTTAGATACATAGCAAATGTTTAACTACAAACATCTGAATTTGTCTTCAGTTACAACATAGCATCTGAATTGTAAAGTAAGAAACCATTAGCAAAAACATTGCAGCACCAACAGGTGGAATTATTAAGCCACCCTTATCCTACTTATGTCTTAATGCTGGATTTTCCCTCCTAGCCCTTCTTGCTCCCTGTAGCAAGTACTTTATTGTACATATTATAAAAGTGTAATAACGAGGAAAAAATAAGAATAGCACACCATAAAGATGGTTCTAAATGTTCAATAAACATAAACTTGCTGCTTCTCTCTCCATCTCTCTCTCCCTGTCTTTGTTCATCCTTTCTGCTTCAGTAAGCTATCACTGTCCTTTCAATTGTGTAATTTAAAGTGTTTAAAGTAGGTGTTTCTTTGTGGTGTGCTGAGATAATGCTCAGATCTATAGACTGATTTTTGTATGCTTTCAATGACTCTAATCCAGACACTTGCAAATTGTTATTGACTGTTTTAGTACATTATTTTATGTGAAGCTGTTGACTACACAATGTTTTGAGTCATCATTATCATGCTTCTGGCATGATCTACTTGGTCCCTGCCTCCTTCTCCCCCTGTTTACGTCTGTGCCCCTTTCTGTATTACAAAAGCCTGGCACCAAGCAGCAGTTGTACCTTAGGGGGGGAAAGGAAGTACAGAGCTCTTGGTGAAATGTTGTGAGTTTTTCCTTGGGCTCATTAATTTATTGCCCTTCATGCTACTGTACTAAGCCTTGCTGCACTATGTTCACTCAGGCTAATCTCTTGAACAGGCTGAAGAGTTGAATGTACATCCTGTAGGATGTTCCATTTTCAAATATTGTTAGGAAGCGATCAGCATTGTATTATTAATTATGCTTTGGTCTCTGATACACACCTTGCATACGTAAGGTTAAAATTGTCATTATTGTGATGAAGCCTAATGCCTGCTTTCTCCCTTGTCTCACTGTTTTGTGACTGTCCCTTCACAAGTCACATGTCCTGTGCAATGTGTTGACATAATTCAATTGTCTATAAAATGCTTCTGGCACAGTGACAAGAGTTCAAATCCAGAAATAAGTGAAAGTCATATGTAATGTTGCATGTATATTACTACTATGTGTGTAAGAGTTGTTTACATATCGAACATATCGTAGTAGCCCTCCTTTATCCTGCTTATGTCTCAGTCATGTGTATACTTTTCATCCCCTGCTGGCTCTCTAATGGAAACATTTAATTGCATATAGCATGACTGATTACTCATCAGGAAAACCATAACAGTAACACACCACAAAGATGTTAAATAATGGCCATGAATTATATAACACTCGTTTTGAGTCTCTATCCCTGTCTCCATGTCTCTATCATTTCCCACTTGTATATCATCACTTTTTACTGTTTCATATTTATTAGGCTAATGGATGTTATGTACTCATTATGGGATTTTACAATTCTCATGAGTGGATTTTACAATTGTCATGAGTGCAATGAAGAGTAATGCATTACATTCTCCTTTGCTTCAGTCTGTTGTCAGACTTGAACTTTATAATATATGAGTTCCCATGTGTTTTTGGTTAGAGAATACTCAGGTATGTAGATTTGTTTTGGAAGACTGTCAAGATTCAAATCCAGATGTATGCCAAACTTTTTCTGAATGCTTTGTATGACTCTTTGTGTGTAAGGGCTGGCTACACATTTTCTTTAACACCCCAGTATCCTGCTGTTATGATAATGTACTTGCTCCCTGTTGGGAATACTGTCTTGTGCAGGTCTTGCCTGAATAATTATGATGACAAACCAAACAGTAACACAACACAAATATGTGCAGAAATGAATAATAAACTAATCGTTTAGCTTGTGTGTGTGTGTATGTGTATTACTGCCACAAGCTGTCTCCTCATCCAACCTCTTCCGTGCCATCAAATAAATCTCCTTGATTCAAAACTGTTTCCATAAGCCATGTTTCCATCAGCAGTAACATGCTTGGCCCCTCATGTGTTTCATAATACACCTGAATCATACATATCAGGAGTGAAGGACTGAAACTGTCATAACAGATGTGTAATAATGGGACATATGTATTACACATATCTGTTCTGTATTCTATCAGATTGAGACATGTTTGTATATGTATAATACTTATTTGTTTGATGGTTAGCACAGAACACCACAGACAACTGCTAATTCCCATTCTAAGTTCATCGCCTGACAATATGATTATGAATGTCCTGATACTTTGCCATCATCCATGCACATGAGCTTGCCAGTGCTGTGCTTCAGGGAGAGAGTTAAAAAAACAGCAAAGAACTATTTGTGCAATTTGTACATCTTCTGTATGTGTCACTGGAATTTTAAAGCCATGGTGTCTGGATTTCACAGTGACGTTGATTCAGTTAATTCAGTGTGTTACTGTATGTCTGCAATCCAGTGCTTACACTTGTAACTTTTTTACAATAGTGCATATCCTTTCACACATAATCTTTACTGGTATTCAGAAGTGCACAGTCATATTTAGGAAGTGTTTGCATTATCATTTCACATTGTGCAAGCAAAAGCCAAGACAACTGATAATGACACTGTGAACGCTGCCAGCCCAGCTAGATAGAATTTTGTAAATAATCCTATGTCATTTGTAAATATTAATATGATCCACAGACTTGTTTTACAAATATAAGAGAGCTATACGTTATGATTAAACTATATGTTATGTGCTGAGCTTCAAAAATGTAACCACAGTGCACTCTGCTAGAGAAGAGCAGAAATGTATATGGACCATATGCCAGTGCAAATGCATGTTTTCATAGAAGAAGTTGGAACATAGAGAGTTAACTTTCAAACTCTGAGAAAATAAGTAAAGAGTTTTATGATCTGCTATAAAAAGGTTTATCTCAGCTAAGAGACAGGATGTCTTGGCTAGGGGCTTCTTTCTATTGTCTGGAAACAGAGGTAATTACAGGTTTCCAAGATAATTGTTTTACGGCTTCCAGTTTCAGGCAAGCTTAGAGATAAGTGTCAGCTTCTAAGAGATAAGTATTTTTCATAGAGACGTGAAATTCTGTTGGTATCCATTTAGCCTGGGAACTAGATGCAGGTGTCAAATAGTGATGTCATCTAGCTAACCCAGCAGTGATGTGTATTATTAATTTAAGAACTATCTCAGAGAGAAAGTCTGTGCATTTTGTATTTTGTTCTGGACCTGTAAACATCTCCTCAGCACTTCTCATCTATATCTCCCTGGCTCTGTAAGTAAGACATTTAGGGCATAGTATCTCTTAGGAATGTAGCAAGAGTAGTCTAGATGTTTTCTGTATTTATGTGAAACTGCTCTGCAATGCTGTTTTAAAATATTTCCTGTGATTCTAAACTCTATTGTCACTGTGTTTAGTTAATGAATATTGTCTTATGCTTTTGTTATTCATTATTAAATATATTTAAACCTTTTAACTGTGGCTGGTTTTGTATAGAGATATTTAAGCTCTTATAGTACTTGCATATGTATTTGGTGATACTGTACAGACCACTATAGAATAGCCTTAAAAGTTCGTTCTGGTCACACGTACCATTTGGATAACAGTAACATTGCACAGTAGAATTGGTCACCCTTTGGGAAGGGCCTTAAGTAGCTGATAAGTAAGTTGTGGTTGTGGCAGTGATTACTACCATTTAGTCTGGGCAGAAGGGGGCATAGCTAGTGAACCTGTGCCAGCCTTCACCAGGAGTGTCTGTGTGTATGTATATAAATAAAATCTCAAAGTCTGTGTGTGTCAGCCAGTTGGGCAGGGACACAAAGCACTGGTGGGACAGAGAGGGTGCTGGAGGTTTTGGCTTGACCACTCGACTGAGATCTTAACCCTATAGCTGTGCCACTGGGGATTCTTATTTGAGATCTACGGAGAGCGGAGAAACCCACTGCAGACTGACTGTGATCTCTTTGTGCTCTTAAGGGAAATTGTACTTTACTATGTGTGTACTTGTCATCCTCCCAATGTGCACATCCCTCACTGGTGTTAGTGGTGAGGAGTGAGGCTCCTTAATTACTGGGCCAGTGCAGGGGTGTCACATATTAATTGTTTGGCAGTGGTGGGATATCCACATTAAATATTAATTGGTTGTTAGTGGTGAGATAGCCACATCACATATTAATCGGCTTGTAGTGGTGTAGATATTGAATTCCTGTAGCTCGTGTACAGTGATCACTGAAGGTGTTTTTGTACTCTAAATCAGCCATGCATTCAGAGTTTATATCACAATTCTTTTATTTCTTTTATTAGCTTAGTTAGTCTGGGAGAGAAGGCAAGCATGTCAACAGAGGAGTATGGCGAGATGACAAGGAGCCAGTTGGCTGAGATGTGCCAGGCAAAAGGACTGGTGCATGCCAACCTAAGGCAGGCATGATTGCAGCTTTAATCATAGCTGCATCAGAGAATAGCAACCAGGAAGATGAGCATGACTGGCCGAGAGGATGTACAACTTTCAGAAAATGGACAGCTCAACCTTTCCACAGAGGACTTAAAAATCCGTCTGGAGTTAGAGACTTGAGTTCAAGGTCACTGTCTGGACATACAAATAGCAGAGAGACTGAAACATCTGGAAGCTGAGGAGAGGGAAAGGCGGAGCCAACATGAAAAGGAAATACTGACTCTTTACCAGAGTCATGGAGGTCATGGGGAAGGGAGTAACCAAACCCCAGAAGCAACACAGGTCAGTAAATTTCTTCCACAATTTACAGAGGGGGATAATTTTGATAGTTTCATTCATATGTTTGAGAGGGTATGTAAACAATATAATGTTGACCAAGGGCTCTGTGTATGGTTCCTGACCCCCTTACTCCATGGTAAAGCTATAATTGTTCTGTCCAAACTATCTGAAAATGAGTGTCTAAATTATGATGTTGCAAAAAAAACTATTTGCTGGAATGTTTTACGCTAACACCTGAAGCTTACAGGAAAAAGTTTCATGAGCATAAATGCAAGGCAGATGAAAGTGTGTGTGAATATGTTGCTGAACTAAGCATTTATTTTCATAGATGGGTGAGTGGATGTCAGGTCACCACTTTTGAAAGGCTGGTAGACCTTTTGGTGAAGGACCAAGTCCTTAGCACTTTGAACGAGGACATTAGAATCTGGTTAACTGATAGTTAATGCCTTAATGTAGATGAGTTGGGGAAGAAGGGAAATCTATACCTATCAACCAGAGCATCACTGCACAGGAAAATGACACCCAGTCCTGCTCATTGGTCTAAAGGAACCCATGGTGGGCAGCCCATACTGCCCCAACAGAATCTGACAGTAGCAGGGGAAGCCACTAGTCCAGGTACATGTCCAGGACCTAGGGTTAAATGTTTTAAATGCAACCAGTGGGGCCATGGAGCATATCGATGTCCAAGGAGGCAAGGTGAGGAACAAAAGGTGGGATAGCCAGTAAGTGGGAATGACAAAATGCCAATAGTAGGTTGTCTTAAGACAAAAGGGTACCAAACTACCATCCTGCAGATGCCCTGATAGGGAAGGATTTTGATAATGCAGTACTATGTGTTCATGCAGTTACACACAGTCAGACTTGGAGACAAGCATGTCAGTCTGGTAGCCGGGGGAGACCGCACACTTGCAGCCAGGAGTGGTGAAGTGGTTACTTAAGGGAGCTCTGTAGCAGTGAGACTGAAAGTGAGCCACAGCTGCTTGTGGGTACTGATGTTCCCCTGGACAGAGTGACTGCAAGGGCAGAGGTGAGAAGTAGTACCCAGGCTGACAGTGAGGCACCACTGTCAGAGGATGCTAGACCTCCTGTGGAAGGGTAGCTGGGAAGGGTTACAAACAGAGAGTTGAGACAGGCTCAGCTCTCAGACCCTACATTGCAGGGCCTAAGAGAGGTAGATAATGAGGCACCAAATTCTCAAGGGAAGGGGGAATCTGTATACGGGGACAAAGGGTTACTGTATAGAGAGTGGACTCCTGCGGGAGAGCTAGAGGGTGAGAGAATACAGCAGTTGCTAGTGCCTAGAGCCTACCATCTGGCACTTCTAACCATAGCCTATGATATTCCCTTTGCAGGTCATATGGGCATAAAACATACAAAGAGACATATTATGCAGAACGTCTATTGTCCTGGGATTTCCAGAGATGTAACAGGGTACTGCAAGACCTGTGAACAGTGTCAAAAGGTAGGCAAGGCAGGAGACAAGGTGAATGCTCCCTTGATGCCTTTGCCTGTGATTGAGGAGCAATTTCAAAGGGTAGGTATGGATATTGTAGGACCTCTGAGTACCCCAAGTTCCACATGGAAAAAGTATATCCTAGTGGTAGTAGATTATGCTATGATATACCCTACGGCAGTGGCTCTGTCCTCCATTGAGGCAGAAAAGGTGGCAAATGCTTTGTGAGACATTTTCAGCAGGGTAGGTTTCCAAAAATAAATACTGACTGAGGTGTCAATTTCATGTTAGACCTGCTGGCTTGTCTGAGAAAGTACTGTAGGGTGAAGTACCTAAAGACCACCCCTACCATCCCCAGACTAATGATCTTATTTAAAGGTTAAACACTACACTCAAGATGATGCTATGGGCAATTGCAGACCAGTTTAACTGGAACTGGGACAAATATTTGTCCCATCTGTTGTTTGCTTACAGAGAGGTTCCCCAGGAATCCACAGGTTTTTCACCCTTTGAGTTGCTGTATGGCCATAGGATGAGGGGGCCTCTAGTCTTAATTTGAGAAGAGTGGGAGGGTGAGTGTGAATCCCACAATGAGTCTGTTGTGGCATATATCCTAAACCTCAGGACAAGGCTCAGGGAACCCATGGGCTTGGCCCAGGAGAACCTGGCAGAAGCCCAAGAGCAGAATACAGTCTGGTATGACAGGAATGCTTGAGCTAGAGAGTATTCTATAGGGCAGCAGGTAATGGTTCGTGTTCCTGTCAGACATAACACGCTTCAGGCAGCTTGGAACGGACCCTACAAGGTGGTAAGAAAGGTCAATGATAACTACATGGTAGAACTGCTAGGTAGGAGGCAGGGGCACAAATTGTACTATGTTAACATAATGAAACCTTACCATGATAGGGAAGCCCTTGTGCTGATTATTTGCAGTGGATTGCAGGAGGAGTCTGAGGGAGATCTGGTAACTAACCTCCTCAGTAAGGCTCGGACTGACACCTCAGTGGAAGGGGAAGCAATGTCTCAGCAGTTATCTTCTACCCAGGTTTGAGAAATCCGAGCAGTGTTACAGGAGTTTGGGGACATGTTCACTGGGAAACCAGGGTGCACCCACCTGGTGCACCACCAGGTGGATACAAGACCCCAAAGGCCTATTAGACAGGTCCCTTATAGGGTGCTTGAGAGAGTAAAACAGACTCTGAGGGAGGAGATACAGGAAAAGTTGGAACATGGGGTAATTCAGGAGTCCAGCAGTCCCTGGGCCTCCCCAGTGGTGCTGGTGCCAAAGAAGAATGGTAGCACCAGGCTCTGTGTGGACTACAGGAAATTAAATAGTCACACAGGGTGTGATGCTTACCCCCATGCCTAGGACAGATGAAGCCCTAGAGCAACTGGCTGGGGCTAAGTATCTTACCACCATTGATCTTACCAAGGGTTACTGGCAGGTGCCCTTGACTTCCAGTACTAGAGAGAGGTCAGCCTTTGTGACCTGGGAAGGGTTATGAAAAATGCCCCGGTGACTTTCCAGCAGCTGGTAGATCATATTCTAGCAGGAGCAGGAGATTTTGCCCTTGCTTACCTAGATGATATTGCCATCTACAGCCATTCCTCAAGAGAGAACCTTCAGCATGTCAGGGAGGTGCTGGGCAGTCTGCATGGCAGGGTTGACCATCAAGCCCAGCAAATGTCAGGTGGGTATTACAGAGGTCTCCTACCTGGGATATAGAGTGGGGTGTGGTAAAATCAGACCAGAACTGGCCAAAGTGGAAGCCATTCAGGCATGGCCTGCACCTGTTACCAAAAAGCAGGTGAGGGCATTTTTAGAGACAGCAGGGTACTACAGAAAGTTAGTCCCCAGTTATAGTACCATAGTTGCTCCCTCACAAACCTGACAAGGAAAAACAGGCCAGATATGGTAGAGTGGACCCCAGCATGTGAGCGGGCATTCCAGAAGCTTAAAGAAGCTTTGGGATGATCTCCTGTGTTATCCAATCCAGATTACAGCAAATAATTTGTTGTGCAGGTGGATGCATTGAACCATGAAGTAGGGGCTGTACTTAGCCAGATTTCTTCAGAGGGAGAAGAGCATACAGTGGTTTATCTCAGTTGTAGGCTCCAACCCAAGGAGGAATGCTATGCAGCTGTAGAAAAGGAATGTCTAGCCATAGTGTGGGCACTGCAGAAACTTCAGCCTTATCTGTAGGGAAGGAAATTCACTGTAGTTACAGATCACAATCCCATAACATGGCTACATTGAGGCAACCAGCAAAATGCCAAGTTGCTAAGCTGGAGCCTAGGGCTGCAAGCATATGATATGACAGTGCAGCACCACAGTGGGGTTAGCAATGCCAACGCAGATGGGCTGTCAAGACAGGGAATGGCATAATGTATTCCCAAACAGACTCAACCCTCTAAAGCAACATTTCTTAAGGGTCACTTGAAACACTAGCTTGAGTTCTCCATGGGGGAGGGGAATTGTGAAGGCTGCCAGCCCAGCTAGATAGAATTTTGTAAATAATCCTATGTCATTTGTAAATATTAATGTGATCCACGGGCTTGTTTTGCAAATGTAAGAGAACTATATGTTATGATTAAACTTTATGTTATGTGCTGCACTGTGCTGGAGAAGAGCAGAACTGTATATGGACTATATTCCTGTGCAAATGTATGTTTTCATAGCAGAAGTTGGGACACACAGAGTTAACTTGCAAACTCTGAGAAAATAAGTAAAGAGTTTTACGATCTGCAATAAAGTTGGTTTATCTCAACTAAGAGACTGGATATCTAGCCTAGAGGCTTCTTTCTATTGACTGGAAACAGAGGTAATACAGGTTTCAAAGGTAATTTTTTTATGACTTCCAGTTTCAGTCAAGCTTCTAAGAGATAGGTATCAGCTTCTAAGAGATAAGTATTTTTCATAGAGACATGTTAAATTCTGTTGGTATCTGTTTAGCTTGGGAACTAGATGCAGGTGTCAAATAGTGATGTCATCTAGCTAACCCAGAAGTAATGTGAATTATTAATTTAAGAACTATCTCAGAGAGAAAGTATGTGCATTTTGTATTTTGTTCTGGATCTGAAAACATCTATTCAGCACTTTTCATCTATATCTGACTGGCTCTGTAAGTAAGACATTTAGGACATAATATTTCTAAGAGATACATATGAATATAGCAAGAATAGTCTAAATGTTTTCTGTATTTATGTGAGATTGTTCTGCGATGTTATTTTAAAATATTTCCTGTGATTTTGAAATCTATTGTCACTGTGTTGAGTTAATGAGTATTGTCTTGTGCTTTTATTATTTATTATTAAATATATTTAAACCTTTTAACTGTGGCTGGTTTTGTACAGAGATAGTTAAGCTCTTAAAGTACTTGCATATGTATTTGGTGATACTGTACAGACCACTCTAGAATAGCCTTAAACGTTCTGGTCACATGTGTGCACATATATACATACATATATACCTAATACATTTTGCATTTTATATAACATAAGTTTTTACTTGCTTTTTAATTTTTAAATTTAATATTCAATTAGGCAACCAATGGCTAAAGTTTACCTTTATGATGTAATTAATTAAGAGCGCTATTTAAATGTGGTTGTGATTTTTCTATTTATTCTGATGAAGTTCCCTGTGAGGAATGAAAGCGTTAAATCTTTGATATCCAATTTTTGAATAAATTCTATAACAATAGTTATTTGGAGTCATTTGGAAAATGTACTTATTGTGTGCTTTGGAGTACTACTGCCTTCATTGGGATCAGTGTGCCAAGACTGAGTGGTTTGGTTATTAGTACTTGCATACTTATTTGGTAATACTGTACAGGCCACTTTAGAATAGCCTTTAAAGTTCTGGTCACACTTACCATTTGAATAACAGTAACATTGCACAATAGAATTGGTCACCCTTTGGGAAGGGCCTTAAGTAGCTGATAAGTAAGTAGTGGTTGGTGGCAGTGATTACTACCTTTTCATCTGGACAGAAGGGGACATAGCTAGTGAACCTGTGCTAGCCTTCCCCAGGAGTGTCTGTATGTTTGTATATAAATCAAATCTCAAAGTGTGTGTGTGTGTGTGTCAGCTACTTGGGCAGGGACACAAAGCACTTGTGGGACAGAGAGGGTGCTGGAGGTTTTGACTTGACCACTCAGCTGACATCTTAACCCTATAGCTGTGCCAGTAGGGTGTCTTACTTAAGATCTGGAGAGAGAGGGGGAAACCAGCCCCAGACAGAATGTGATCTCTGTGTGCTCTTAAGGGAAATTGTACTTTACTGTGTATGTACTTATCATCCTCCCAATGTGCACATCCCTCACTGGTGTTTTTGATTAGGATTGAGGCTCCTTGAATACTGGGCCAGTGCAGGAGTGTCACAAACACAATTATTGGTTACTACTTGCATGCAATCATCCCGGGATGAGCTGTCATGAAAGCTTGATTGACAATCTCTATAGTTTTACATATGTGATTGGCATTGACACCCCATACTGTGAAACAGGTTCCTGTCCCTCACAGTAATGCAATATACATAAATAACAGTATATAAATGTTAGCAGAGAGCTGCATAATTACATGGGGCAAGCACAGTGCTGTTATGTTGGCCTGTCGACGCATGTGCATTTTTTTCTAAAAACTTTGATGAACAATAGGTGATGTTCCAGACAGTGAAGTTTTACTACTTACAGGTGTGCATTTTCATATTACTAAAGTCAGACTTCTCCTGTGGTACTTGTGATTCATATTGTATTCTCACAATTATATAACTAGTTAAGTAAATGGTTTTGTTCTCACAGTAGTGAACTTGTGTGTGTATGTCTGTGTGTATGGATCTAATAACAGGTAAGTTAAGCCATAACAACAGATTTGCAGTGTTCACTTCCACTCAGGAGATGAATATAACTTTGGACACAGCTCCCTCCACAATTTATCCCACTTTTACCACAAGCCTCCTCTCTGCAACACGTTGATGAAGTCATCCTGTCAAAAGTGCACTCTCTACCTTTAAAAGTCAGACTTGTTTTTAATACTGTGCTTTCTAGATTGTGTAACTAGATCAGTAGGAGGTTCAGTTCTCACAGTGATGAAGTTATGTGTCTGGCTGTGGTTGTAGTGACAGGTGAGCAAAGCCTCAACAACAGAAGTGCTGTGTCCACTTCCACTCAGGAGAAGAATTTAACTTTAGGGACAGCTCCCACTGAAATTTATCCTACTTTTAACACAAATATCCTCCCTGCAGACTTGTGATGAGGTCACCCTTTCTATAAGTGGGTTTGGCTTCTACATCATGTGCATATAGCTTCCTGAATAGACGTGCTATATCAACTTCTAGTCATAGGAAAAATTTTACCTGGCAGAGGATTGCCCCATCCTCTTACCCTATAAACACTGATAAGTTCATCCTTTCATAAGTGTAATATGTCACTGCAAAGTCAGATTTCTTCTGTGGCACTTTTAAATAATACTGTGTTTTAAGAGCTGTGTAACTCAATAAGTAGGGAGTTCAAATCCAGCATTGGTCAACTTGTGTGACTACATTTACTGTCATACACAGTTTGGTCTGTAAGAACACCCCTTATGTAAAGTTCCACTTAGGAGATGTATTTTTACTAGCAGAGATATACCCTATAAACTTTTATTACCACCAGGAAATAATTTTGGCACCATAAAGGTTACATCATGCTTTCAGAAATGAACTACATCACAGTTGTTTTATGACATCCTGTGGAACTGGCTGTTGATACTGTGCTTCTAGACTGTATAACTAAATAAGTAGGAGGTCTGAATCCAGCAACTACTGGCAAATGTGAGTCTGTGTTTGTCTGTCATTCTGTGTAGAGAAGGCCTTTAATGCATATAGTATGTGTAGCTGTGTATTGTTCTTTGCTCTTCAACCAACTTCTTACCTTTTTAGAAGAACATTACAGCATTAAACAATGATGACAGTGGTGATGTCATCCATTCAAATGTGCACTGTCACAACTGTAAATCAGGCAGTCAGTTCAAATCCAGCCATTACTCCTTAGACTCACTTGTGTCAGTATGACTGTGTGCATGTAGGTAACAATGCTGTCAGTCAACTATCTGCTATGTACATGTATGGCTGGGGATTCCTTGTCCAAGAATTTCTGCTCATTTTTCAAACAGAAATTGTTTATTGGACAATGAGGATGCCATTGGATACCATTTAGCTTTCCCAACAGAATTACCAAGGCTTTTCCTGTAGAACGAGAAAATGAGACAATGTTCTGTATGCTGTTGCCTTAGTGAGACATGCATATGTGTTTGATTATCAACACATTGTGCATAATTGGCATTCTCCCATTACAGTGATGATTGCATTACACATCACGTGTGTTTGGGTATACCTAGCAGTAGGCAGTGTTAAGTGATTTCATTTCATTTATTTGTGACAAGATCAATTGCTATGTTTTGTGGCAGATGCAGTCAATACACAGCTCTGTAGAATGTGTAGTATAATAGTCAGGGGTTTGAATCACATAACATCTGTCTGCCAGATAACTGTGTCACACAGAAGTGGCTTAAGTAAAGAAAATATTTATGTCACAGTCAAAGGGCAGCAATTTTAATGCATCACTGTATAAGGTAGAGGATCTATACCCATTACAATAGGGAAGTGCAGTAAGCCCTTCAAGTGTGTTTGTCATGGCACACACAGTACGTCTATTTCTGTGGCATCACAGGTTGATATGCATCTTTCTGGTATCTGACCTGACATGTGTTTGGGTCAGGCAAGATGCAAATGTTGAGAATGTCACAGATTAGTCACAGGCTTACTTATTTTCCAAATAATGATAATACACTGTATTGCATGTCTTCCTCAAAATATTTATGTGTTACTGTAATTATTTTCTTCACACTGTACAGCTTTATTGCACATGGTAGTGTACATAACACTTCTAACTGTATGGCATGATGCACAATTGTTATAAAGTGTGATTGGGCCTCTGTTAGGACAGTTTCATGTGTTTGTGTTGTTTGCATGTTGATATGGCAGTGTTCACTGTAATTTCTTTTGAGCATGTCTAGTATAATCATGTAGTAGACGCACTCCATTTATCAATGGAGAACTTGAACTACTGCAATGTCATCTGATCTGTGTTGTCATTTGTCACTTGTGAATTTTCAGTGTCATTATATTACTGTTTAGGCTATACATGAATATAAAACACTTTTATGTAATACATGTTTCAAGGTAATATACCCCTGTTTATTGCTGCCAAATTACAACAAATGGTAAAACATCTCCCTTTCTAATATGCATGGCACAACAGCCATATGGCTCATTTTTTCTTGTTTATACATGACGATGTGGTGAATACATCAGTTATCACACATATATTCCCTGTATATAAATATTGTATTCAATAACTATAGTCTATGCAAATTAATATATCACTGTCCTTGCTGTTACCTCAACTCGGCATGTTAACAACATTAATATCACATTTACTCCCCTTTGTTATAATGTTGCATGGTGTCTCTCGCACACTCATTGTTACCATGTTCATTTTTAGTTATGTACACGGTTCATGAATTGGTAACATGGTTAATTATTATTACATAAATATGCAAGCATTTATTTTTAAAATGTTTTTGTGACATTGTATTCTCCTTATTTAATGTTCCCTGCATCTTAATTCTCAACTTGCCTTTACTAAATGTATAATCTGCCTGCACATGCTTGCATAACAGATTTGGTTTGCCTACAGGCAAGTAGTTTTGTTTATATTGTGTGTTTCATGGGTATCAACATGGCTGCTGGCCATGGAACTGTGTTTGTAATTGTGTAAGTGTGATGAACAGCATGTGTATTCAATGTGAGCTGTTGCACATCATGCTAACGAGTTTAAATCATGTAAGCCAAAACAGTTGTTGATGAATCCCATGGGACATAATTATTTGTGATTATACTTGTATTTCCCTGTTGCGCCTACTACTCAGTTACAGTAAGTCTGAGTATTATATGCTGTTCTTGCAATGTTCTGTTTACTCATTATTCATTATAAACTTGCTGGTGAAAGTGCAGTTATATAAATAGATGATAAATGCCGAACACTTGCTTTAATACTTTGGTTATGGCTTGTTGAAACAAACTTTCATCCGACAGTGTATTTATTAAAAGTACTACATTAGGCAGCCTCATATCATATCACAAATAATACTGTCAAGTGTCAAAGTGTCTCAGGAACAATCCATCTACAGACTTGATCTCAATGATTCCTCTCAGAGGTAAACATTTTTTGTTTTGTATTTCTCTGTTAGCAATTTCAGTGCATTTACTTTCGAACCCCTTGATTTCTGCATTATTTTACATTTTTATGATTATACTACTTAAGGCAATAAAACAAAAGTTGGCAATTCTTTGCATGTCAGTGAGGTTCATAGAGCTGTAGATGCTTTATTTTTGCATATAGTTTAATAAAAGTCTTGATATTCTGCTATAAATGAGGGAAGTAACTTTCACTCCTCCTAAAGTGCTACTTTATGGTTCTTCTTATGTACACCAACAGAATGAATAGCCTGAGCATCTCAGCAGATACCACATTTTCATTAAGTAATTTATTATAATAGCTTCTAGGCCATCTGTTTTCACAGGCAGTACAATCAAGGCTTCATGCTTATTGTCAGGCTGATTCAGCCTCTGGCAATTGTGCAGCAGCAGTAACCTTTTATATTCATCATTGCTCCCTGCAACTAAAGCAATTTCTTTTTACTGATTTCTTCTAAAGTCTGAAAGTAGCTGTTCATGCATTTATTTATATATTTCCGCCTACTTTAAATGCATTTAAGAGTTTGATTGTGTAGTTCACTCTTCAAATATTTATGAATGCCCATCTGTCAGTGATTAATCATCTGACTGAAGACAGAGCATGGTTCAGGAGAGAAATCCACAAAGTTGATGTGTCAATCATACCTCTCAACTGTACAGATTTTCACAAAATGCCCAGATTTTAGCCTCATATTTTTTTTTGCCTGTTCCTCATAAAATTTGTGGTTTTCTGTCAAATCACTGAGAATTTAAATTTCTAAATAATGGCATGCATTTGTGTTTTAGACTTCATATTATCCAGAAAATGCATGCTAACACAAATCCTGTTAATCTCACAACTTTTTAAGTTTATAAGAACAATATTTAAAATCTGTCCCTATTTCGGGACCCCCCATTATTTTAGGCTTTGTCCACATTTCTTGGGCTATGAAGCTGAGAGGTGTGGTGTCAATATTGACTTGATGGCATGTAACAACAGTAGTATGTCATTTGCTTGAAATGTCTGTGTTACTCTCATAATGTAACATGACTCAAATGAATTATGATGATCTGTTAAAACTGGTTCAGATAATCAGAACCACATTGTGCATGTTGTTAGATGCTGTACTCATGCTAATGAGTTGCTTAAGGTAATAGATCATCATAAGTGGCTGTGTTATGTCACTTTTATTATTTGCAGTTATTTATGTCAGATCTTGGACAGACATATTAAGTCTTCCAAAAATAGTAGTCATTCAGCATAATTGAACTTCTAACATGATCCAAAAATCTAGCTCTTTCCCTTTCGATTGTGAGATTATAGCTATGAACAGTGGCCTTATCAAAACCAGGTTAACATGTATTACTGAAACTGTCAATTTCCGTGCATTGCTATCTGTAAGCAGCAATATGGTTATCTCTTGTAGGCAGATAACATCTAAACATTTTCTTAGTTTTGGAATAATTAAATGTATCACATTTATTAAGTCTCTGTCTCATTTGTTCTGTTGCATTCCTTTAAGCATAACACTATAACAATGTGTATTAACAGATGTTTATTTTTTCACAGCAATAACCATAATGCATTTTGAAACTTCAATAAGCTGTTGAATTATAAATATTTTTATCTAGGTAGTACAATTTTCAATGTAGGTAGTGCAATTTGAAGTAGAAGAATACTTTGGTGATTTTAGAACCAGACTTCCCACTGTCACATCTTTAGGTATATTAAACCCCATATTTATGCACTACATTTGTATTTGCATTTAGTAACAAGAGTAGCTACAGCATGCCCAGAAGACTCGTTTTCAAGTGGATCATGAGAAAGATCCACATAGTGAAAAAAAAATGAGGACAGCACTGCATAACGGAAATATAGATAGAATTCCAAAAGATATTTACACCAAGCAAGAGTTACACTGAAAGGATACTTGTGAGAACTCCAAAAAGTCATCAGTAGGTATATATGCTAATGTGAAATAGAATATTAAAATCATACCTCTCAAACAAGAAATCTGGGCAAAGCCAAAAATTATGGTGGGACAAAAGCCCAAAATCAGGGGTAAATTTTAAATATTGCTCTTAAAATTAAAAAAAAAAGTTGCTAGAATAACAGGTTTTGCATTATCGTGCATTTTCTGAATGATTAAAAGCCTGAAACTTAAATGTATGTTATTATTTAGTGGTTTTAGTGTTAAATGATTTTTTAGAAAAAACACAAATTTTATGAGGAGCAAACCAAAAATATCTGTCAAACATCAGGACATTCTGAGAAAATCTGGACAGTTGAGAGGTATGAAAAAATTGAGGTATTAACAGACCTTTGCCCAATTGTGCAGCATAATGAGCCTGTCAAATGGCAATAAAAGACCCAGAAAGCCATTGGTGAGACACACCATTATTGACAGAGGTATTGATA
This sequence comes from Protopterus annectens, assembly GCF_019279795.1. NCBI lineage: Eukaryota > Metazoa > Chordata > Ceratodontiformes > Protopteridae > Protopterus > Protopterus annectens. The sequence continues at coordinate 568,591,701 of NC_056741.1, read as the reverse complement.
CTGGAGGATATGTGTCGGCTCAGCAAACTCTTATGGAAAGATAGTGAATTACATGGACTAATGCAGGGCACTGCAGGGATGGTTAGGCAGGTGGAATGCTGCAGGTGATCATTCTGGTAGACCTGCAAATGTAGTAAGTGGCTAGAAGATTGCAGCATGATGGTGAGCTAGGCTACAGTTAGGTCAGCTTTTAGAGTAGGAAATCATAGACAGATGCAGGCTAGACAGAGTTGGTGCAGGCTTTTTGTGGGATGTGTGCCACTACACAGCCAGCAGGGAAGACCAATTTAACTAAAAACTAAGCTATGCCTATGCCTTGGTATACTAGCCTCTAGGACATTCCACCCCCACATGGTGAATAGCATAGGTGTGTCCCAGACAGCTGTGAGTCACATCCAACAATGAATTAGGCAGTCATGTGCCTCAAGGCAAGGAATACATAGTTTTCCATAGCATCACAGGAACAACAGATTGTGATGGAAGAATTCTATGCCATTGCCAATTTACTTTGGTTCCTTGGTACAGTACATTGAAGCCACATTCTAATAATCCCCCTCACTCCAGAAAAAGTGTCAACCATTACTACAACCATAATGATCGGATATCCATTAGTTGTCAGGTAGTGGATGGAATCATCTTACACCTTAAAGTGGCATACCCCAGTGGTGTACATGATGCCTCCATAGAGCGGGACAGTATTTAGAGGCAATGTTTAAGTATGGAAAACTAGCAGAAGGACTACTGGTAGGTAGGTATAACTGCATGGGAGTGAGTGTATATAGCTGTTCATGCAATAGAATAACCTATACAATTAATGTAATGTCCCTTCCATTCTAACAGGTGATTGGAGGAGGCATGGCTCATGATACATATTCAATCCCCATCCAGGCCTGCTAACAACCTATAAAGTAGAGCACATAAAACAATGTGTAACATCAGTGAGACAGTATTTGTAATGCAGAAAACCTGATTCAGGTGTCTGGATACCTCCAGGAGTGTACTGCAGTAAAGATTGTGAACACAGTTTCTGTGTGTGCTATGTTGCACAATATGCTAATAATGAAGCACAGTTGCCTGCAAGTATATTGAGAACCTCAGGAAACTGAATGTGAATAACCATAGGTAGCACCCTGTTCAGGAGGACACAGGTGAGGTACAAACAAGGCATGCCCAAGAGCAGGCAGCCCAGCAAAGTCAGGCTCAAAACTTTAAGTTGTGATATGCCACAGGTACATGTAGCATGTGATGGAAATGCACACATGGTTTGAATCTATAGCAACCCCTAACAGGTATTCAAAACCCGTGCACAATATGAACAGTGACCACAGGGAATGCATCCCAGAACTGGTCCTCCTGTAAGAGATAATTGAGTATAGATACATATTGTGCACGGGTTTTGAATACCCGTGAATTTAGCAGTAAAAACACTTCTGAGATTTTTGATATTAAGTTTTGGGCTAACTGCAGCACGGAATGGGTCATCTATTTGGTGACTTGCAGCTGTTCTGCTTTTTATGTGGGCTAAACTTCTAGGGCATTTCGTTTAAGAATTGGGGAACATCTAAGTGATATTAAGAATAAACGCCACAATAATGCTTTATACAGACATTGTTTAAAACATACATCAGCTATTTTTAATTTTGTCACTATTGACTGCATTAAAGGTAAATGCAGAGACAAACATAAATGGCATGAAATACTTAACTTTAAGGAAAGAAAGTGGATTGTAAAACTTGGAGCCTTGTTTGCACCTGGTCTTAATGACCAATTTTGAATTAGACCTTGCTTGTTTCCATTGGTTCTTACTGATGCATTTATTGTATATATATATATATATCTTGGATTTATTTGTTCTCACTGTTTGATATCCACTGAAGAAGGCTTTGTGTTTGCCGAAACTGGTTTGGATAGTTGCTTGGCAGGGGGTTTTTTACCCTATGTGATTAATAAATCATGTTGGATTTGGCTGCTTCCACCACTTGCTGGCGTTTTCAGTTTATTTGGGTGTTTGAGGATATCCCTGCAGATGCCCTGACAGGGAATGATTTTGATAATACAGTGATGTGTGTGCATGCAGTCACATGCAATCAGGCTTGGAGAGAAGCATGTAGGTCTGGTAGCCTGGGGGAGACCCAGACAGACTGCAGACTTGCAGCCAGGACTGGTGAGGTGGTTACTTCAGGGAGAGAGCTACTCTATAGCAGTGAGACTGGAGGTGAGCCACAGCAACTTGTGGGTACTGATGGTCCCTGGGACAGAGTGACTGCAAGGGCAGAGGTGAGTAGTAGTACCCAGGCTGACAGTGAAGCACCGCTATCAGAGGATGCCAGTCTTCCAGTTGAAGGGAAGCTGGGAAGAGTTACTAAGAGATACTTGAGACAGGCTCAGCTCTCAGACCCTACATTACAAAGCCTGAGGAAGGTAGCTAGTGAGGTGCCTGATTCTTAACAGAAGGAGGATTCTGTATACTGGTATAAAAGGTTAGTGTATAGAGAGTGGATCCCTGATGGAGGGCTAGAAGGTGAGAGAATATAGCAGTTGGTAGTGCCTAGACCCTACTATCTGGTGCTTCTAGCCATAGCCCATGATATTCCCTTTGCAGGTCATATGGGCATAACACATACTAAGAGAAGTATTATGCAGAACTTCTATTGGCCTGGAATTTCCAGAGATGTAACAGGGTACTGCAGGACCTGTGAGCAGTGCCAAATGCAGGAGAAAAGATGAGAGCTCCTTTGATGCCTTTGCCTGTGACTGAGAAGCCATTTCAGAGGGTAGCTATGGTTTTGGAGACTCTGAGTATCCCAAGTTCTACAGGGAAAAAGTATATCCTAGTGGTAGTAAATTATGCTACAAGATACCCTGATGTAGTGACTTTGTCCTTCATTGAGGCAGAAAAGGTGGCAAATGCTTTGTTAGAGATTTTCAGCAGGGTAGGTTTCCCAAATGAAATACTGCTGGCTTGTCTGTGGAAGTACTGTGGGGTGAAGCACCTAAAGACCACCCCCTACCATCCCCAGACTAATGGTCTTGTTGAGAGGTTAAACTCTACACTCATGTCCATGCTACATTTGCAGACCAGTTTAAGAGGGATTAGGACAAATATCTGTCCCATCTGTTGTTTGCTTACAGAGAGGTTCCCCAGGAATCCACAGGTTTTTCACCTTTGAGTTGCTGTATGGAGATAGGGTGAGAGGACTTTTAGATTTAATTTGAGATGAGTGGAAAGGTGAGTGTAAATCTTACAAGGAGTCTGTTGTGGCATATGTCCTAAACCTCAGGACAAGGCTCAGGGAACTCATGGGCTTGGCCCAGGAGAACCTGGCAGAAGCCCAACAGCAAAAAAAGGTCTGGTATGACAGGAATGCTCGAGCTAGAGAGCATGCTGTAGGGCAGCATGTAATGGTTCTTGTTCCTGACACAGCAACCTGCAAGCAGCCTGGGAGGGACCCTACTAGGTGGTTAGAAAGGTCAGTGATGTTAACTACATGGTAGAATTGCTTGGCAGGAGGCAGGAGCACAAATTGCACCATGTTAACATGATGAGACCTTACCATGATAGGGAGGCCCTTGTGTTGAGTATTTGCAGTGGATGGCAGGAAAAGTCTGAGGGAGATCTGGTGACTGATCTCCTCAGTGAAGCTCGGACTGACATCTCAGTGGAAGGGGTAGCAATGTCCCAGAAGCTATCTCCTACCCAGGTTCAAGAAATCCAAGCAGTGTTACAGGAGTTTGGGGACATCTTTACTGGAAAACCAGAGTGGACCCATCTGGTGCAGCACCAGATGGATACAGGACCCCAAAGGCCAAAAGGATAAATCCCTAATAGGGTGCCTGAGAGAGTCAAAAAGACTCTGAGGAAGGAGATACAGGAAATGTTGGAACTAGGGGTAATTCAGGAGTCCAGCAGTCCCTGAGCCTCCCCAGTGGTGCAGGTGCCAAAGAAGGATGGCAGCACCAGGTTCTGTGTGGACTACAGGAAATGAAATAGTCACACAGAGTTACAGGCTTACCCCATGCCTAGGACAGATGAAGCCCTAGAGAATGCTGGATGGGGATAAGTATCTTACCACCATTGATCTTACCAAGGGTTACTGGCAGGTGCCCTTGACTCCCAGTGCTAGAGAGAGGTCAGCCTTTGTGACTCCTTTTGGCTTGTGTGAGTTCACAAAGATACCCTTTGGAATGAAAAATGCCCCAGTGACTTTCCAGAGGCTGGTAGAACATATCCTAGCAGGAGAAGGAGATTTTGCCCTTGCTTACCTAGATGATATTGCCATCTACAGCCATTCCTCAAAAGAGCATTTTAAGCATATCAGGGAGGTGCTGAGCAGACTACAGAGGGCAGGATTGACCACTAAGCTGAGCAAATGTCAGATCGGTATGGCAGAAGTCTTCTACCTGGGACATAGAGTGGGGAGTGGTAAGATCATGCTAGAACCGGCTAAAGTGGAAACCATTCAGGCATGGTCTGCACCTGTTACCCAAAAGCAGATGAGGGCATTCTTAGGGACAGCAGGGTACTACAGAAAGTTTGTCTCCAGTTATAGTACCATAGCTGCTCATCTCACAGACCTGACAAGGAAAAACAGTCCAGATAAAGTAATGTGGACCACAGCATGTGATCAGGCATTCCAGAAGCTTAAAGAAGCTTTGGGAGGACCCCCTGTGTTATCCAGTCCAGATTACAGCAAATAATTTGCTGTGCAGGTGGATGCTTTGAACGATGGAGTGAGGGCTGTACTTAGCCAGATTTCTTTAGAGGGAGTGATTTATCTCACTCATAGGTTCCAACCCAAGGAAGAATGCCATGCAGCTGTAGAAAAGGAATGTCTATCCATAGTGTGGGCACTGCAGAAACTTCAGCCTTATCTGCATGGAAGAAAATTCACTGTAGTTACAGATAGCAATCCCCTAAGATAGTTACACTGAGTCAGCCGGCAAAATGCCAAGTTGCTAA